>NW_027974634.1:0-206 GCF_054177405.1 Leptonychotes weddellii
ATTGGACAGCCACATGCAGAAGAATGAAACTGGACCATTTCCTTACACCACACACAAAAATAGACTCCAAATGGTTGAAAGACCTCAATGTGAGACAGGAGTCCATCAAAATCCTAAAGGAGAACACAGGCAGCAACCTCTTTGACCTCAGCCGAAGCAACTTCTTCCTAGAAACATCGCCAAAGGCAAGGGAAGCAAGGGCAAAA
>NW_027974635.1:0-206 GCF_054177405.1 Leptonychotes weddellii
AAGATATAATCAAGTCCTGAAAAAAATACACGATCCTCTGATTGAAACATCACACCAAATATTGAATAGAACAAATTTTTTTTTATTCTTATGTTAATCCCCATACATTACATCATTAGTTCTAGATGAAGTGTTCCATGATTCATTGTTCATGCACAACACCCAGTGCTCCATGCAGAACGTGCCCTCCTCAATACCCACCACCA
>NW_027974636.1:0-206 GCF_054177405.1 Leptonychotes weddellii
GAAATATTAGAAATATTAGAAAATACTCTTAAAGGTGAGAACAGTGGACACAACTTGCTTAATTAGTTAATTATTCACCAATATTTATTGAGCTCCCAGTACACTTTTCTGAATAGTGGTGAGACAGAGGTGAATGAGAAAATCAGGAGGCCTGTAGTTTTAGATTTCTGATGCTAACACAAAATGCACAAAATTCAAGATGTAAA
>NW_027974637.1:0-1109 GCF_054177405.1 Leptonychotes weddellii
GGCCCAAGGCAAAGTGTGCCCAAGGGATTTGTGAAGAGACTTTTAGAACTTGTTTTGAGGCCTACTTATTGAGGCAGAGCTAATGCTCATCTTCTCCGTATGAAATCTTTTCTACAGATTTACAATATAAATTTAAAAGGAGAGATAACACAAACAGTAGTGTTTGTCATCACAAAACAAATTTCCGCCAAAAATTAGAGGTTTCAAATGTGATCCGAAAACCAAAACACTCCCCTAAAATATCCTACTTTCTGGGATACAAGGTAAACAATTGTTGGAGCTCAGAGAAATCAGTGCTGAGGCCCACTGAGACTCATCCCATAGACCAGTCAGTGAGAGGCCCAAAGGACCTCTGTGGAAAACACAATTTCTGAGTGAAGTCTTTTTGACAGTGGCAGTGAGGAAGTCTTGAGTGGATCTCAGTGGGACTTCCTAGAAGTTCCGCAGGTTTGGTGAATACCCCAAAAAATCATCAGACCACTTGTTAATAAAGAAAAGCTAAATTTACTAGAGTCACTGCAGTAAGGGAAAACCCCACCTTAACAATGTATCAGCAGTGATTCAAAAGATGGGAGTCAGAAGAGGGATATTTATAAGATCTTGGGGTTTTGGCACGGGTAGTTTAAGGTGAGGCTTTGAAGTCAAGGAACTAACTGGATTTTGCAAAGTCTGTGATATCATATTTCCAGCTTAATAAACATAGCAAAGTGATAATCTACAATTGTCTCGGGCAGTTATCTCATAGAAATTTTTGCATAAATTTTCTGAAGCAAGCAGTGGTGTCATTCATCGGTTCACAGTTTTATTTTTCCTGCGCAAAGATTTCCTGGAACAAACTAAATCATGTTGACATGACACTTAGTTCTTAGCCCTAATAGCTATGCTTGATGCAACTATAGTTCTTATCTCCAAATACTAAAAAGGAATATGGGACTGTTTACGTAATGTTCCAAAGGAAACAAAATAATTATACAGCTTACAGGTTCATATGTAGGTGGCGGAATTACTCAGAACAATAAAGAATTAGTTAGAAAAACAAAGGAACCAGGGTAGTGGTTACCGCTGGGATGAATTGGAAGGTGTTGACCTAAAAGGGGCACCCTGAGGGA
>NW_027974638.1:0-206 GCF_054177405.1 Leptonychotes weddellii
GCCTGGGGGTGGGTATTGAGGAGGGCACGTTCTGCATGGAGCACTGGGTGTTGTGCACGAACAATGAATCATGGAACACTTCATCTAGAACTAATGATGTAATGTATGGGGATTAACATAAGAATAAAAAAAAAATGCTGCAGAGCTTTCCCATCATTTTTAAGTTACCTTTTTCTTGATTCAGCATTTGTTTGGTTGCTGTGAAA
>NW_027974639.1:0-206 GCF_054177405.1 Leptonychotes weddellii
CCACCGCCTGGGCAGGTTATGAGTGTAGCCACGGGCCACGGGCCACGGGCCACGGGCAGGCCGGCAGCGGGGCCGTGAGCGCCTCGGGAGGGCCCGCCGCCTGCCAAGCTCTCGCCCAGATCCCTTCCCTGGTCCAGGTGGTTTTCTCTGCCCATTTTCCATGACCCACACAAGACACCTTTTTATAACGTGAGGCTTCAGGGCCC
>NW_027974640.1:0-206 GCF_054177405.1 Leptonychotes weddellii
CCCATGTGCCTAACCTAGTTTCGACAGTTATCCGTTCATAGCTCATCTTTTTTTTTTTAATTTTTTTATTCTTATGTTAATCCCCATAATTTACATCATTAGTTTTAGATGTAGTGTTCCATGATTCATTGTTTGTGCATAACACCCAGTGCTCCATGCAGAATGTGCCCTCCTCAATACCCATCACCAGGCTAACCCATCCTCCC
>NW_027974641.1:0-206 GCF_054177405.1 Leptonychotes weddellii
CCCCGGCACCCGGGGCTGACACAGACCTCAGGGAAAAACGAACGTACTTATGCTCAAGGAACGTAACAGACAATGCCGAAAGAATATTTTTAAGCTAGGCACTATCATTTTTTTTTTTTTAAGATTTTATTTATTCGACAGAGAGAGACACAGCGAGAGAGGGAACACAAGCAGGGGGAGTGGGAGAGGGAGAAGCAGGCTTCCCG
>NW_027974642.1:0-206 GCF_054177405.1 Leptonychotes weddellii
AGAGACGATGGACTCTGAAAAACAAACAGGGTTCTGGAGGGGAGGGGGGTGGGAGGATGGGTTAGCCTGGTGGTGGGTATTGAGGAGGGCACATTCTGCATGGAGCACTGGGTGTTATGCACAAACAATGAATCATGGAACACTTCATCTAAAACTAATGATGTAATGTATGGGGATTAACATAAGAATAAAAAAAAAAGGTTACA
>NW_027974643.1:0-206 GCF_054177405.1 Leptonychotes weddellii
ATTCCAGGATTCAAGACATAAATACGAAATAGGACACTGGGAAGTTAATAGGAGAAGGTGTAGGAGAAGAATTTTGTTGATCTAGGAGTGGAGAAGGACTTCTTAAACAAACTTCACAAGCACAAACATTAGGTGATTTTGAAAGAATAAAAACATCAACAGGAAGAGTATTTGTTCAACAAATGATGTCCTGGATCCAGTTAAGG
>NW_027974644.1:0-206 GCF_054177405.1 Leptonychotes weddellii
GAATATTTGGTAAGCTGAAATGTTTCTTGAAGCCATCCTAAACCTGACTGAATAATAAAATGATTAGTATTTTGATGCTTATCCTTCTGCTTTTTCTGTTTTGCAAGTGGTGTAAAAAGTGCAGAAAGAAAAAATAATGATAAACAATTTGTAATTAAAAAAGCTTGACCAAGTTTCAAGGAGTAGATTGGGTCAGCACCGGGTTA
>NW_027974645.1:0-206 GCF_054177405.1 Leptonychotes weddellii
ATTAAAATCTCTGAGAAAAAGAATGAATGAGCCACAGAGAAAATAGGAGAAAATATTTGCAACACTATATTTTATTTATTTTAATTTTTTATTGTTATGTTAATCCCCATACATTACATCATTAGTTTTAGATGTAGTGTTCCATGATTCATTGTTTGTGCATAACACCCAGTGCTCCATGCAGAACGTGCCCTCCTCACTACCCA
>NW_027974646.1:0-206 GCF_054177405.1 Leptonychotes weddellii
AATGAAGTAAATATGTTGGTTCCTATATTATGTCCCACTGAAAGAATGACTATAACACTTTATTTTTGCTCACTTTGGTTGCGAAAAATTTCCCTTGGTGAGGAATAGTGTGATCTGACAAATAACTGCATCTACAATAACTTCTTTCTCTACTTCCAGCTATCTCCTACTGACTACTTATTCCTTACTCTTTTTGGCCTCTCACC
>NW_027974647.1:0-206 GCF_054177405.1 Leptonychotes weddellii
AGACTTTTAAAAGTTCCGATTTTGTGCTCCGCGGCTCTATCACTTGCCAGAAGCGGCCGACGGAGGCCCCTCCCCCGCCGTCTATCCTCCCGAATATCGCCTCGGATTCACTTCTCCGCACGTCCTACCTTCCAGAAAGTGGTCGCTTTTCTGTTCAGAGAGTTGTTGCTATTCCTTTCTTCGATCTCCTGTTGAGTTTGTAGGTG
>NW_027974648.1:0-1109 GCF_054177405.1 Leptonychotes weddellii
GGAGCCCATGTTCTTTCCCTCTGCATAGAATCTTCTCCTGTGTGCTGCAATCACGTGCATTAGATACAACAGACCGGCAGCTAACCCGCTGGTTACCAAGGGTTGCCGGGGAGCAGACTTCCGGATTTGGCTTGAGGCTGCACAGGGACCCCCGATAACTAGAAGTTGTTTGTATACAGTGGCTATCACTTAATTCCTCAACACCTGTGTGTCTCCTCAATGTGTGCCATGTCTCCACTGCAAGTTTGGCCACTCCACAAACCCAGGAGGTGGCAAAATGCCATCTTCTGCCCAACTCACATCTGAAGCACCACGGTGGGCGCCCGCCAGTGATGAGCCTAAGGCAGGGAGGCCTCAGCTTTCAAAGATCTTGCCAAATGCTTTCACAGTTAACCAGTGCTTTCTGCCAAACTAACACCATATGTGTGGCTCTCACACATGAAATGGCTCAAAGAGGTTACTATTCGCTTCCCTTTCTCCAAAGAGACTTCTAGTACACGGAATCATGGAATGTGAGGGTCAAGATGGACCTGAAGTTCTCTGAGACCAATCATCCTCTGATCGTTCCCGTCTGCTACTCCAGATTTGTGCCAAGCAGTCATCCTGTTCATGCTTGAACACTCTAGTTTCCAGGGAACACACCACCTCCTGAGCTGCTATTCTGTTTCTGGGCAGCTCTGGGCAGCATCCTTCCACCGAGTCAATATCTGGCCCCCCTCAGCGTCCACCCGGTGAAATTAATTTGTACTCTTCCCGGGAGGCTATGCAGTACACCTCTAATCCCTGTTATGAGGAAGCAAAACATTGGCCATATACTTCTGTTAATATAGCCTAAAGTCACAGCTTTTTTGACACTTACGTCATGCCGTTGACTCACACTGAGGTTTTCATCAGCTAAAACTTGTGGGCTTTTTTTTTTTTTTTCAGTTTATTACTGTTAAGCCATATCCCTGTGTCCCCACTAGCACACTTGATTTAATGAACAGTTGTAAGACTTTATATTTATCTCTATTAAACTTTCACTAGATGGACATCTATTGATTAAATCTTTCTGGAGCTTGATGTTATCCATTTTCTTGCTATTCCTCCCATTTTCACTTCACCTATGA
>NW_027974649.1:0-206 GCF_054177405.1 Leptonychotes weddellii
GGAGGAAAACTGGCCAATCAGAGCCCATCACCAACCACCCCCTTCCTCTGGGAGGTCCTTTTTTTCTCTCAAGCTGTTCTTCCATCTCGTCCATACTGAAGTCCCCATCTGTCTCTCTCTACCTGCTATCATTCTTCCAGTGGTGCCCTTGTCATATCAGGGTAGGATGGGGCAGGGTCCCTCCCACAGCTGCCCTAGGATGCCCA
>NW_027974650.1:0-206 GCF_054177405.1 Leptonychotes weddellii
AGAGAGCCACAGCGAGAGAGGGAACACAAGCAGGGGGAGTGGGAGAGGGAGAAGCAGGCTCCCCGCAGAGCAGGGAGGCCGATGTGGGACTCGATCCCAGGACCCTGGGATCATGACCTGAGCCGAACGCAGTCGCTCAACTGACTGAGCCACCCAGGCGCCCCTAAAGATTATTTTAAACTGAAGACTTTGAGATACAGCAGATG
>NW_027974651.1:0-206 GCF_054177405.1 Leptonychotes weddellii
TGTAAATTGAAATACTGAGTCCTATATTAAAAAAAAAAAAAAAACAAGTTTAGGAAACTATCCTCACTCCTCATCTGTCCCCACCTTCCTCAACAGCTATCAGGTAACACAGGTTCTGGTTATGCATGACTCAGAACCAGACCCATTTTTGAGAATGAGAGTTAGCCACGTGTAATGGGGTGGTTTTCAATACTGTAAAGGAGAAA
>NW_027974652.1:0-206 GCF_054177405.1 Leptonychotes weddellii
ACATCGTTGAATTCTGAAGGAAGAAGAATTCACTGACAAGAGACTAATAAATCAGTGGTGTATGCCATAATCTCTAGGGTAACCATAAAAGTATAATTCACAACTGCAAGAAAGCAAGCTCGCGCAGCTCCTGCTCAGGCAGGGCACGCACCCAGGACCTCTGTTTCTCAGCGATGGAAAAGCACAGCCGCGCCCTCCGCATGCCG
>NW_027974653.1:0-206 GCF_054177405.1 Leptonychotes weddellii
AGTGGCAAAAAAAAAAAAAATCCCTCCCAAAACTTATTGTCCAGTGGGGAACCAGATGAGTAAATAGGCAATTCTGACTCAGTGCAACAGTTTGTGTAGTAGCATACTGAGCCCAGGTTAATTATAATACTGAAAAATTAGAAACAACCGAACTATCTTAACAATAGGAAGATGTCAAATTACTGCACAGCTGCTTGCTGGACTGA
>NW_027974654.1:0-206 GCF_054177405.1 Leptonychotes weddellii
AATCATTGAACACTTCATCTAGAACTAATGATGTAATGTATGGGGATTAACATAAGAATAAAAAAAAAAGACATAAAAAAAAAATATATATTGCTGTTTTAATGTATACTTAGCAAGATACTCACCATCAGTATTAGGCAAATAAGATAAGCAGAGAGCCAGAGTGAATCCATTTTCAAAGTTCAAGGTCTGAAGGCACGTTACTA
>NW_027974655.1:0-206 GCF_054177405.1 Leptonychotes weddellii
AGTGAGCAGAGGGGCAGCCTGGCCACCATGGGGACAAAAAGCAAGGACCACAAAAACACGGCTGTCACACATAGAGAATTCACAGGTTTTATTCCTGAACAGAGCAAATGCCTGGGTGCAGGCAGGTGGGTGCAGGCAGGTGGGCGCAAGTGGGTGGATGCAAGCAGGTGGGCGCAGGCAGGTGGGTGCAAGTGGGTGGATGCAGG
>NW_027974656.1:0-206 GCF_054177405.1 Leptonychotes weddellii
GACACTGGAGGGTCAGGCTCTGTCCAGAGGTCACGACAGGGCCCTGCTGGGTCAGGAGGGAGGGCTTCCCCAATGCACCTGGGAGAGACCAGCCGTGGATTGCAGGGGCTGATGCTCCCCAAACCTCCCTTCTCCCATCCTGACCCCCGTCTCACTGTCCATCACCCTCTGTGACTCTGACCTGTGAGCCCCTGTTGTCCCCTCAC
>NW_027974657.1:0-206 GCF_054177405.1 Leptonychotes weddellii
TTCTTTCTTTCTTTCTTTCCTTTCTTTTCCCTACATGACCCCTACCTCAGTGATTCCCTTTTACTTTAGTGATAGCTCTCTCTTACCTTCCAGGTTCAAGTTCTACACTTACTTTGGAAATGTGCCACAATGACTACCACACCTTTTAACTCATCAAGACACCACTTTCTCTGACTGTTCTAGCCAAAAATGAAAAAAAAAAAAAA
>NW_027974658.1:0-206 GCF_054177405.1 Leptonychotes weddellii
TAAGTCACAGGAATAAAAGGCACAGCATAGGGAATATCGCCGATGGTGCTGTAAGCCCATTGTACTCGTACCGTGAGACTGACAGACAAGAGCTACCCCTGTGGTGAGCATAGCTTACTGTGTAGGGTTGGCAGATTACTGTGTTGTGCACCTGAAACTAACGTAACATTGGGTGTCATCTATACTCAAAACATTTGGGTCACCCA
>NW_027974659.1:0-1109 GCF_054177405.1 Leptonychotes weddellii
GGCTCCCTGCTCAGCGGGGAGTCTGCTTCTCCCTCTGACCCTCCCCCCTCTCATGCTCTCTCTATCTCATTCTCTCTCTCAAATAAATAAATAAAATCTTTAAAAAAAAAAAAGAATCTTTCTTTGATGTCATCAAGAAAGGCTTATGAACTATTTTAAGGCAGTAAGACATTCTATAAATTAAAACTAAATGAGTTTCTTCATAGGCTGGGATTTTTTTCTTGTACATTGAAATTTGCATCTAGTATGATTTTTAGGCATCTCATGGTTATGCTTAGTGCTGAAGAAAGACAAAGAACGTTGACCTCAAACCAAGTTATTTTTTAAACTCTGATTGTGATTAGAATTGCTTTAACTTAGCTATAAAGACTCTACCCATTTTAAAGCAGAAAAGCCTGTGAGTGCACTCAGACCCACACACTGAAGGACACTAAGTCCCAGAGATGTTAAGGAACATTCCCAAACTACCTGTTAGCCAGCAGCAAGTGTATGCAAATCAACCTTCTGCCAAAAAGAAGGAAGGTGGTTACGGAAAAGAGATGATTTTTTTTTTTAAGATTATGTAAAAATGATGCCATGACATTGATGAGGTTCACATTCCCTTCTTGCATTCAGTCTCCTCCTGGTGGGTATCCATGTTATTGTGAGAGCCAGGCTAGAAGCCCAGGGTTCCAGAAAATTCCCCTATTGTTGTGATGGGGATTAAGTCTGGAGTCAGTTTGAGAGCAAACACAAAGAAAAGGGTAGTTCTTGCTATCATTTGGAGAAAAAGTCTTAAATCGGTTCATGGACCAGGCATGAAGCACATCCTTGTTATCCAAACATGATGCCTAGTTTTGGTGTTCCAGGTAATGGAGCAGCAATAATGTCTAGGACAACAGGGTAAATCCTATTGTGGGCTGTTCTAGTAGACTCCAGCTATGAAGAGGAAGAGGCACAACCCTTAAGGCATGTATGAATTTGTAATAGAAATAGTTCAGAGACCTAGGAATATTCCAACAAGTGTAAACATACAATGTTTGCATGCGTAAAGAAAGCAGAGCTTTCGCAAAAATTTACATCACTATCATATAAAGCTTGTTCTCTTATGGAGTGATGACACACACAAA
>NW_027974660.1:0-206 GCF_054177405.1 Leptonychotes weddellii
AAAAAAAAAAACCAAGTACTATCCTGAAATTTTAGTGCCCGCATTTGCATTTGCTAACAATTACATGGACTCCAGGTAATTTCCCCAGACTAATGAGGGAAAGTCCAGAGACAAACCCTGGATAAATGATGCCTTGGGCCAAATCTAGGTTGAAGTACTTCACATTGCTGCCCAAATTAAGGTTTCATCATGTTTAAATAGAGAAA
>NW_027974661.1:0-206 GCF_054177405.1 Leptonychotes weddellii
ACCTTAATATTGATCTTATTTAACATGATTTCTTCTTAAAAAGTAAAATTACATCTGTGAAATACACTCTGAGTTTTTCCTGTAGAGTAGAAATTGTCTCTAATGTTGCTATCTGAGGCAAGAAATATCTAAATGTTGTGTATAATCCTATTAGGAGAGTTTCTTGTTTTTTGCATTTCTATTTAGATTCCATAATTAATTTTGAA
>NW_027974662.1:0-206 GCF_054177405.1 Leptonychotes weddellii
AGACTCCACCAAAAAATTCCTAGAACTCATACAAGAATTTAGCAAAGTTGCAGGATATAAAATCAATGTGCAGAAATCTTGCATTTCTATACACCAATAATGAAGCAACAGAAAGAGAAATCAAGGATAGCAGCAATGTCCACAATAGCCAAACTGTGGAAAGAGCCAAGATGTCCATCGACAGATGAATGGATAAAGAAGATGTG
>NW_027974663.1:0-206 GCF_054177405.1 Leptonychotes weddellii
ATGCTCAGAGAGTAGAATTACTAGATCACATGATAGCTCTATTTTTAATTTTTTGAGGAACCACCATACTGTTTTCCATAGTGACTATGTCAATTTACATTACCACCAACAGTATACAAGGGTTTTCTTTTTTCCACATCATCACCAACACTTGTTTCTTGTCTTTTTGATTTTAGTCATTCTGACAGGTATAAGGTGATATTTCA
>NW_027974664.1:0-206 GCF_054177405.1 Leptonychotes weddellii
AATATATATTGGTAAATAATTCTGCATTAACTAGCGAAACTGATGAAGCTCATACCCCTTAATGTAGCAATTCCACTTCCAAAACGTAACTACCTTAGCCTAAACTCTACTCTTTTTTTCTTATTTTTTATTGTTATGTTAATCACCATACATTACATCATTAGTTTTAGATGTAGTGTTCCATGATTCATTGTTTGTGCATAACA
>NW_027974665.1:0-206 GCF_054177405.1 Leptonychotes weddellii
CACTTTGAGAATTGCAGCCTCCAGCCAGCTCAGCTCCTCCTCTTGTCAGGCCGTCCCTTCTTTCCTCTAACAGAGTACTTTCCCACATTGTCTACCAGCCAATAAGAAACAGACCCTGCTTCTGCCGTAGCCAATCAGATGCACTAAAATGAACCCTCCACGTGTTCTGCATCAGCACAGGTGCACTGCCGTCTTGTGGTCACATC
>NW_027974666.1:0-206 GCF_054177405.1 Leptonychotes weddellii
ATTGATATTGAAGTTCACCAGTTTATCTTTCCAGAGTTAGGACAAAACAAATGTCCCATTCAAGCACTAAAACTGGATAATTTTTTTTTTATTCTTATGTTAATCCCCATACATTACATCATTAGTTCTAGATGAAGTGTTCCATGATTCATTGTTTGTGCATAACACCCAGTGCTCCATGCAGAACGTGCCCTCCTCACTCCCCA
>NW_027974667.1:0-206 GCF_054177405.1 Leptonychotes weddellii
AATAAATTTTTTTTTAAAAAGGCAGTGTGACTTTTCTTGTAGATTCTATTTATAACATTGAAATTTAGACCAAACGAACTAGCAGCAGTCTCCAGACAAGGATTTCACAAGCTGAATTTTCCATGCTCTGCAATTCTGTCTTCTCCTTCTTTGTCCGTTTCACTGCTTGTTAGCAGGGACAGAAGGAAGAGAGCAGGAGAAAAAGG
>NW_027974668.1:0-206 GCF_054177405.1 Leptonychotes weddellii
CTTTATACATTCATCTGTCGATGGACATCTTGGCTCTTTCCACAGTTTGGCTATTGTGGACATTGCTGCTATAAACATTGGGGTGCACGTACTCTTTCAGATCCCTACTTTTGTATCTTTGGGGTAAATACCCAGTAGTGCAATTTAAAGCCCAAATTCTTAGCATAGCTGCCCTCACATACTTTATCAGCTTCATTGTCCACTTC
>NW_027974669.1:0-206 GCF_054177405.1 Leptonychotes weddellii
CATTAGATGAATATTATTTAATAAATGTTTATTGATGATCTTTTTGCTAAGCAACATTGGATGAAGAATTACATGTTTCTGCCCTCAAAAAGCTCACTATTTAACAGGAAGAGACAGGGATGTGAATGCAATTATATGGTACATCATTCAAAATACACTGACTGCTATAACAATATTAATGTTCAATGGTTTAACACAAGGGTTTA
>NW_027974670.1:0-415 GCF_054177405.1 Leptonychotes weddellii
GACAGCCACATGCAGAAGAATGAAACTGGACCATTTCCTTACACCACACACAAAAATAGACTCCAAATGGTTGAAAGACCTAAATGTGAGACAGGAGTCCATCAAAACCCTGAAGGAGAACACAGGCAGCAACTCTTCGACCTCAGCTGCAGCAATTTCTTCCTAGAAACATCGCCAAAGACAAGGGAGCAAGGGCATAAATGAACTATTGGGACCTCATCAAGATAAAAAGGTTTTGCACAGCAAAAGAAACAGTCAACAAAACCAAAAGACAACCGACAGAACGGGAGAAGATATTTGCAAATGACATATCAGATAAAAGGCTAGTATCCAAAATCTATAAAGAACTTATCAAACTCAACACCCAAAGAACAAATGATTCAATCAAGAAATGGGCAGAAGACATGAACAGACA
>NW_027974670.1:515-14349 GCF_054177405.1 Leptonychotes weddellii
ACATCCAAATGGCCAACAGACACATGAAAAAGTGCTCAACATCGCTCGGCATCAGGGAAATCCAAATCAAAACCTCAATGAGATACCACCTCACACCAGTCAGAATGGCTAAAATTAACGAGTCAGGAAATGACAGATGTTGGTGAGGATGCGGAGAAAGGGAACCCTCCTACACTGTTTGTGGGAATGCAAGCTGGTGCAACCACTCTGGAAAACAGTATGGAGGTTTCTCAAAAAGTTGAAAATAGAGCTACTATACGATCCAGCAATTGCACTACTGGGTATTTACCCCAAAGATACAAATGTAGTGATCCGAAGGGGTATGTGCACCCCAATGTTTATAGCAGCAATATCCACAATAGCCAAACTAAGGAAAGAGCCAAGATGTCCATCAACAGATGAATGGATAAAGATGTGGTATATATATACAATGGAATATTATGGAGCCATCAAAAAAAACAAACCATGATGGGGCGCCTGGGTGGCTCAGTGTTAAGGCATCTGCCTTCGGCTCAGGTCATGATCCCAGGGTCCTGGAATTGAGCCCTGCGTCGGTCTCCCTGCTCTGCAGAAAGCCTGCTTCTCCCTCTCCCACTCCCCCTGCTTGTGTTCCTTCTCTCACTGTGTATCTGTCAAGTAAATAAAATCTTAAAAACAAAAAACAAAAAACCATGAAATCTTGCCATTTGCAACAACGTGGATGGAACTAGAGGGTATTATGCCAAGCGAAATAAGTCAATCAGAGAAAGACATGCATCATATGATCTCACTGATATGAGGAATACTTAATCTCAGGAAATGAACTGAGGGTTGCTGGAGTGGTGGGGGGTGGGAGGGATGGGATAAGTGGGTGACAGACATTGGGGAGGGTATGTGCTATGGTGAGCGCTGTGAATTGTGTAAGACTGATGAATCACAGACTTGTACCTCTGAAACAAATAATGCATGTTTAAAAAAAAAAAAAAAGAAGGGAAAAATGAAGGGGGTGGAAATCGGAGGGGGAGACGAACCATGAGAGACTATGGACTCTGAGAAACAAACTGAGGGTTCTAGAGGGGAGGGGGGTGGGAAGATGGGTTAGCCTGGTGATGGGTATTAAAGAGGGCACGTATTGAATGGAGCACTGGGTGTTATATGCAAACAATGAATCATGGAACACTACATCAAAAATTAATGATGTAAGGTATGGTGATTAACATAACATAAAAAAAAAGTTAAACAGGGACTTTCCGACTTTTTAAAAGATTTAAAAAAAATCTTTTAAAAAAGATTTTATTTGTTTGAAAGAGAGAGAGAGACAGAACATGAGCAGCGGGGAAGAGGCAGAGAGAGGGAGAAGCAGACCTTCCGCCGAGCAGGGAGCCTGATGGGCTCAATCCCAGGACCTTGAAATCATGACCTGAGTCCAAGGCAGATGCTTAACTGACTGAGCCACCCAGGCATCCATGACTTAGTAATTCTACTCCTAAGTATATACCCAAGAAAATTAAAAACATACGCTCACAAAAATATATGTTCATAGCAGCATTATTCATAATGGCTGAAGATATCCATTAGTTGATAAATGGCTCAACAATATATGTAAATTCACATGCTTGAATATCATACAGCCATAGGTATAAAGCACTAATACATACTATGATACGAACCCTGAAAACATGTTGAGTGAGAGAAGCCAGTCACAAAAGGCCATATATAGGCATACTTCATTCAACTGTGCTTCACGTTATTGAGATTCACAGTTATTCTTTTACAGATTGAAGGTGTGTGGCAACCCTTTGTCAAGCAAGTCTATTGGCGCCATTTTTCCAACAGCATTTGCTTACTTTGTGTCTCCATGTCACATTTTGTTAATTCTCATAATATTTCAAATTTTTTCATTATTATATTCTTATACGGTGATCAGCAATCATTGATGTTACTACTGCAATTATTCTGGGTGCCATGAAATTATATCCATATAAAATGGCAAGCTTATTTGATAAATGTTGTGTGTGTTCTGACTGCTCCACTTACTGGCTGTTCCTCCCTTCTCTCGCCCTCTACTTGGGTCTCCCTATTCCCTGAAACACAATATTGAGATTAGGCCAATTAATAACCCTACGATGGCCTCTAAGTGTTCAAGTAAGAGGACCACGTCTCTCACTTTAAATCAAAAGCTAGAAATGATTCAGCTTAGTGAGGAAGGTATGTCAAAAGCTGAGATAGACCAAAAAAGCTAGGCCTCTTGCACTGAAGAGCCAAGTTGTGAATGCAAAGGAAAAGTTCCTTTTTTAAAAAATTTAATTAATTTATTTTTTAAAGATTTTATTTATTTACCTGACAGAGAGAGAGACAGCAAGAGAGGGAACATAAGCAGAGGGAGTGGGAGAGGGAGAAGCAGGCCTCCCGCCGGGCAGGGAGCCTGATGTGGGGCTCGATCCCAGGACCCTGAGACCATGACCCGAGCTGAAGGCAGACGCTTAACCGACCTAGCCACCCAGGTGCCCCCAAAGGAAAAGTTCTTGAAGGAAATGAAAAGTGCTATTCCAGTGAACACACAAATGATAAGAAAGTGAAACAACCTTATTGCTGTTATGGAGAAGGTTGTAGTGGTCTAGAGAGAAGATAACACCTGCCACAACATTCCCTTAGCCAGAGCCTAATGGGGAGCAAGGCCCTAACTCTCTCTAATTCTGTGAAGGCGGAGAGAGGTGAGGAAGCTGCAGAAGGGAAGTGTGAAGCTAGCAGAGGTGGTTCATGAGGGTGAAGGAAAGAAGCCGTCTCCATAAAAGAGCAAGGTGAAGCAGTAAGTGCTAATACAGAAGCAGCAGCAAGTTATCCAGGAGATCGTGCTGAGATCATTAATGAAGCTGGTTACACTAAACAACAGATTTTCAACATAGATGAAATGGCCTTCTATTGGAAGATGCCATCTAGGACTTGCCTGGCTTTAAAGCTTCAAAGGACAGACTGACTCTCTTGTTAGGGACTAATGCAGCTGGTGACTTGAAGTTGAAGCCAGTGCTCACTTACCATCCAGAAAATGGTAGGGTCCTTAAAAATTATGCTAAATCTACTATGCCTGTGATCTATAAATGGAACAACAAAGCCTGGATGACAGCACATCTGTTTACAATGCGGTTTACTGGGTATTTTAAGCCCACTCTTGAGACCTACTACTCAAAGATTCCTTTAAAATGTTACTGCTCGCTGATAATGTACCTGGTCACCCAAGAGCTCTGATGGAGACGTACGAGATTAATATCAATTTCATGCCAGCTAACACAACATCCATTCAGCAATTTCCATGGATTAAGGAGTAATTTCTACTCTGAAGTCCTATTATTTAATTATTATTATAATATGGTTATAACTGCCATAGTGATTCCTCTGATGGATCCGGGCAAAGTAAAGTGAAAACCTTCTGGAAAGGATTCACCATTCTAGATGTCATTAAGAATATTTATGATTCATGGAAGAGGCCAAACTATCAACACAAACAGAAGTTGATTCCCACCCTCATGGATGACTATGAGGGGTTCAAGACTTCAGGGGAGGAAGTGACTATGGATGTGGAGGAAAGGGAACTAGAATTAGAAGTGGAGCCTGAAGATGTGACTGAATTGCTGTGATCTCATGATCAAACTTCGACAAGATGAGGAACTGCTTCTTATATATGAGCAAAGAAAGTGGTTTCTTGAGATGGAATCTACTCCTGCTGAAGATGCTATGAAGACTGTTGAAATGACAACAAAAGATATAGAATATTACATACATTTAGTTGACAATGCAGCAGCAGGGTTTGAGAGGATGGACTCCAATTTTAAAAGTTCTAGTGTGGGTCAAATGCTATCAAACAGCATTGCATGTTATAGAGAAATCGTCTGTGAAAGGAAGAGTCAACTGATGTGTGAAACTTCAGTGCTGTCTTATTTTAAGAAATTACCACCGCCACCCAGCCTTCAAATACCACGATCAGTCAGCAGCCAAACACTGAGGCAAGACCCTCCACCAGTAAAAAAGTATTACAACTCGATGACCACTGAGATAATTCTTAGCATTTTTCAGCAATAAAGTAAATTTTAATTAAAGTACGTACACTGTTTTTTAGACCCAACGCTATTATTGCACCTAAAAGACTGGAAGACAGTGTAAATGTAACTTTTATATGCACTGGGAAACCAAAAAATTCCTGATTCCCTTTATTGCAGTGGTCTGGAACCAACCCACAACAGCTCCAAGGTATGCCTGTGTTGTAGGATCCCACTCAGAGGAAATGTCCTGAATAGGCAAATCCACACAGAAAGTAAATTGGTGGCTGCCTAGGTAGGGGGCAGAGTGGAGAGGAAGTGCTAATGAGGATTCTTTTTGGGGTGATGAAAAAGTTCTGAAAATGAACAGTGATAGCTGCACAACTTTGTGAATATACGAAAGCCTACAGAATTGTACACTTTAAAAAGGGTGAATTTTATGATAAGTCAATTGTATATCAGTTTATTTATTTATTTTTAAAAAGATTTTATTTATTTATTTGAAGAGAGAGACACAGCAAGAGAGGGAACACAAGCAGGGGGAATGGGAGAGGGAGAAGCAGGCTTCCCGCCGAGCAGGGAGCCTGATGTGGGGCTCGATCCCAGGACCCTGGAATCATGAGCCGAGCCGAAGGCAGACGCTTAACGACTGAGCCACCCAGGCGCCCCAATTGTATATCAATTTAAAAAAAAGGTTAAAAACAAAAGAAACCCCCAAACTTCTCCTAGTTTCAGCTGCTGTTCTTAAACTGACCAGCTATGGGACACCTGGGTGGCTCAGTCGTTTTAAGTGGCTGCCTTCGGCTCAGGTCATGATCCCAGGGTCCTGGGATCGAGTCCGGCATTGGACTCATTGCTCAGCGGGGAGCCTGCTTCTCCCTCTGCCTGCCTCTCTCTTTCTCTGACAAATAAATAAATAAAATCTTTAAAGAAAACCCAAAAACAACAAAAAAGTGGCCAGCTATGCTTTCCAGTGAATCCTTGCTGGCTATTTTGGCAGTACTTGCCTTCACAGATCTGCTAGAAGGCACCCCATTGCTTCCTCCTGCTCAGATACCAATACCATGCAGTCTTGTGGTTGTTGCTGGTTTATTCCTCTCTGCTTCTATTTTGGAGTTTGTGGAAATACCTTGTTACTTAGTTTTGCTCAAAATGTTCATGAGGTTTTGGCTGTGCTATCTAGCTGCTCTGTGGGTTTTTATGGAGAGATGAGGAAAGACTGAAAAGCTGTGATGCCACTCCCCAACATCTTCCCAGAAGCCTCTCAGCCTATTCATGTCGGCAAGTCAGTCAGTAGATGGGAATCTGAGCACCTCAAGTAAAGGTTCTGAGATAGGCTCCTGGGGTCTTAGGGGCTGCACAGGCTGTGGATCCCCTGAATTTGAGAAGTACATAAGTACAGTGTCAAGCTGGGGAGCTACTAAGTTTCCATCTGGGTAGATTTCAGAAGTATATGGGGCCACCAAAGCTGGAACTGTTGTCTAGTGAGAAGGCACACAGATTCTGGACTCTAACCCCGGCACAGGACCTTCTCTAAGTCATTTACTTTTTCTGAACCTCATCTGTCTCATCATAAAATGGGAACAGGACTGCTTACCTTGCAAGTCTGTACATTTGGTAGTTTCTTCTTTCATTTACAGACATTTGTGAGGATTACATGACTGACACACAGTGGGGGCTCAAGTACTGTGAGATATTTCCTGTCCATAGTGCTTTCTTGACTATTTCAGCATCTAATGACTGGAAGTGCAAGGAACTGAATTCCTATGATGCTCTCTTTATAACACCACTCAGTTCTAGGGGGTCTCAATGACCACTGCAAGCATGTCAACTTGAAGTGTCCACAGCAAAGGTAGCAGGGAGACAGGCTGCTGCTGCCACCTAGCCGATGCCCTGACCCTCCCCGATCTGGGAGCCTGCAAGGAGGAACCCGTGCCAACCCCCTGCCCTGTGCTGAATGAGGCTGGTACAGCCTGGCCTCCCTGGATGCAGCGTCTGTCTGGCTTCAGGCTAAAGAGGCTCGAAACTGACCCACCAAGCATGTCTGAGCATCATTCCCTCCCCAGCCCCTTGCACAGCAGTGACACTACTCCTGCCACCTCTCTAGGGAGTCTCCAGGAGACACATGGCAAGGCCGCAGAGCTACCCTCCACACACAGCAAGGTCTGGACTTACAGTGTGAGCATTGTTGATCTTCTTCACTTCCCACTGGCCCTCTCCGGTGTAAGTCAGCAGGGAGATGGCCCCATCCGAGCTCCCACAGGCCAATATTAGGCCATAGTCATGGGGGGCCCAGCACACAGAGTTTACTGCAGGAAGGAGGGAGGCATAGTTAGCCGACTTTGATTTCCCAGGTTTACCATTTTACTAAATTTTTAAAATAAAAAATTGCAGGGATTACCAGGAGGAAGATAACGAGATTTTAAAAACCTATCACCTATGAATATCATAATTTCAAAAACCTTAACAAAAAGTAGGATGAGATGAAACAGATAAAGGGGATTAAGAGTACGCTTACTGTAATGAGCACGGAGTAATGGATAGAAATATGAATCATAATATATACCTGAAACCAATATAACACCATACATTAGTAAAAATAAATTAATAAAACTAGGAAAAAAAGTAGACAATAATTTGAAAATAAAGGCCAGTACTTAAAACGAATAAAATTAAAAAAAACCAAACACACACCTCACTGTGTTGTTTTTTCCTTATTTCGCTTTAGACTGGCTTTAGGTCTCAGGGCCTTACCTCTGCTGTGGACAGATGACAGAAAAGCCAACCAAACCCAAGGGACAAACGAGGAGCATCACGAGGGGAAGGGCATGGGAGTGGCAGCCAGGCAACAAGGCCCCGCCCACCTGCTCCTACCACACTCGCTGTACCTGAGGAGTCGTGTCCTGTGTGCTCGTGCGTCTTCTCCCAGGTGCCATTCTCCTCCTTCCAGATAATGACTTTCCGGTCATAGGAGCAGGATGCCAGGATGTTGCCATACATGGGGTGGGCCCAGGCCACTTGCCACACAGGACCCTCATGACTACAAGGGGACAGGGTCAGAGGCTGCTCAGATGGGTCACAGGAACCTGCAGTGCTCTGCCAGCCACTACCCTGGACGGACCTGAATGGCGTTCTTGGTAGGCAGATACAGCATCTCAGGACAGAGCTGCCTGAGAATTTCAGAAGGGAGAGCTATAGGAAG
Organism: Leptonychotes weddellii; assembly: GCF_054177405.1. Lineage (NCBI taxonomy): Eukaryota > Metazoa > Chordata > Mammalia > Carnivora > Phocidae > Leptonychotes > Leptonychotes weddellii. Next base: position 7,731 of record NW_027974670.1, read on the forward strand.
TCACTGCCAAAAGAGACCTTTGTTGGGCACTGAAGATCCTGAGGCCCAGACGTCACAGAGGCCTTGAGAACAAACCAGGACTCTGAGCCTCTCTGTCCCGAGTTGACAGGCCCCTCCCTCCCCTGACCTGCACTGCAGCCAGCACCACCTACACGGGCCGTCCTCAGGAGGAGCCTCTCGGCCTATTCATCTGTGCACCGGTCAATGCAGGCTTCGCACCACAAGTGCTCAGGAGGTATGTGTAGAGTGAATCGCTACTCATCCTTCCAGATGGGTTACCTTTTCGAGCAGGCACTGTTTCATGTTCGCTACTATTCTCTTACTTTAAGGGCAGGTCTCTCCTCTGCTCCTCTGATCTTTATGCATTCCCCTGGTGAGTACTATCTGAGCACAGACCCGGTGCTGGGCTCTGTACTGGGGCCGTCTCTCAGGCCCAGGCAAGGGTGGGCACCCAGCACACATGAAGTGACACGGCAGACAGGTGACGGTCCCGGCTCTTTCACCCCCACTCCCATTCTCTAGCTGTTTGACTTTAGGCACGGGCCACGTCCTTTCTATGGCTTAGTCTCCTAACGGAGATATCAGCAAGACTTCTTTCACAGTGTGCTCATGAGGGGAAATATAGGTGATAACTCACATAAAAAGCCTGGAACAGTGCTGGGCACAAGAAAAGAAAAAAATTATTCATGCCTGTCAGCTGGTATTGCTGCTTCCTGTTCACTCCTCCAACCCAGGGCTGCAGACACTCAAAAGTGTCCTCCCCTCCGGCTGGGACAATACCCAGGCCTCACAAAGGAGCTGCCAGGGAAACTCCCAGGAGACGAAAATGTCCTGCACCTAGCAATAGTTTAAACTGAGGCAAAAAGGGACGCCTGGGGGGCTCAGTCAGTTAAGCGTCTGCCTTCGGCTCAGGTCACGATCCCAGTGTCCTGGGATCGAGTCCCACATCGGCCTCCTTGCTCAGCAAGGGGCCTGCTTCTCCCTCTGCCTGCCTCTGTCTCTCTGATAAATAAAATCTTAAAAAAATATATATTAAAAAAAAAAGTATATTAAACTGAGGCAAAAAAAGAAGGGGGTGTGAATTTTTTATCCCTGACAGTGCACATCTTTTCAGTGTTAAGAAAAACAGGGCAGGTGTGACCTCCTCTGGCAGAGCCGGCAGCAGGCTGCACAGGGCCAGTGGCATCTGACCCCTCAGTCACTCCATTTTTGACACTCAGGGAGAGGGGAACTTCTACACCCCTCTCCCCAAATGGCTACTTAGTTATGCCTTAATTCAGTTAACAACCGTGTACTGAGCTCCTACTTGTCAGGGCTCTTAATTTCTCCTGTGCAGTCTGCTGAAGGCTTTGGTCCCTTCTCAGAATAATGGCTACAACACATGGAGCTAGGATTATAAAGGAAAGCCAATTATAATGAAATACACTAATATGTATTTAAAATGTTAAAGAGGGATTTATAATATAGTGATACATGTGCTTCTCTGTTAGCACATTAACTAACAAGCTCTAGTGGCAGGTCTAATAACCACTCTCACTTCAAAGTAGTGATAAGCCTAAGTGCTATTTTGAGAAAACTGTAGCTGGAATGTGATATGAAGATATCTGTGTCTTCTACTGGTAACAAAGTTCCAGGTGCTCGGAATACTACTGTCGTTTCTGGCCTACATCCATCATTGAAGGAAATGCTAACTAGCTGAGTCACTGACAATAAAGATGTGATTTTTTTTCTCAGCCCCAGTTCACCAGCCCCTGAATTCTATCCACAGAACCCTCGGAGATCTGTGGAACCCAGGTTAAGAACTCCTGTTTATTTGAAAGGCAGTGGGCTGGGGGAAAGCAGTAGAAGTGTAGCCATAAAAATGAGCCAGAATCTCAAGAATCTTGTAGGGAGAGGGGAAAGCAAACATTTATAAATATTCACTGAGTATCTGCCATGGGCATGCAAATAGGCAAAATTATAGGACTTATGTAATTACTAATGCATTCTTACATTAACATTATTCTTCTTTTTATTACATTAACATTATTCTTACATTATTGCCTTTGAGTGACACTTTAGATCATGTTGGCTAAACTTAAAAAAAAAAAACAACCAAAAAAACAAAAAGTTCTTTCCCACTTTTAAAAGCAGCAGTAGCTACTGAAGACATGCTGTGAACAGGCTCTACCCGGGAGGAGGCAGCAACACCCCATTGTGAGGGTGAGCAGATGAAGTCTTCGAGAGGTAGACTGACTCTTACCCAAGGTCTTCTGGTGGGTTTTTGGGAAGTCAAGTTGGGATTCATCCTGCTGAGGACAGCTGCCTGGCTGGGACCGGTGTGTCCTCTCTGCTAAATGCACTGTGGGGCTCCTCTGATCTGGGTTCTCAGCTTTTCCTGCCATGTCTGAGAAACCCAACCATTCTGAGAACCTCACCCAGACTTGGCTGCACTCACCCCCTGAGGTCGGCAATGAGGATCTGTCCTCCATTTCGCACATCGAAGATTTTGACAGACCTGTCTGATGAGCAGGTTGCTAGGCGGGTGCCATAGTAGTCCATCTGGGCATCGTGCTGCAAAGGGAGGATAGCTTGGGAAGCCTGCAGGCTGGGTGGATGGGAGTGGGGGAGTCACCAGGACAGAATCTAGTTTGGACCAGAGTTCACCTGAAATTAATCTAACCTCAAAGCAGCATCACTATCAGGCAACAAGCTAGCATCTCGACATTCCATTTCTCAAGACAGGCCATGTCATTCTGAAAGGGACAAAAAAAACCATACCTAGCTGCTTTCAGACCCTTTACATACACAGGGGAAGCGGTTTCCAATCCTATTCTGTATGGTGGGTATGGGAGACGAAACAGTGGCTAGCTAGCCTCCTTTTTCTTCTTCCTTCCTCAGGCCCCACCATGTTCTGAGGCTCTGTGGGCTACTGTGAGCTGCAGGTTCAGCTCAGCCCCAGACCCTGGGGCTAACGCTGATGCAGAGGAGCAGCCTCTGAGGGCCCGGAGGGCCCAGTGAGGTCCTCCACAGTGCACATCTGGCTTGGACACAAAGGTCTATTCAGACGTTTGGGCTCCTTCCTCCACCCATGGCCCTAGATCCTTTGTGGACCTTTGTTCCTGGATTTTTACTAGACCTTTTTCCTAGTAGTATGTCCAGTACCCCAGACTCTCCACCCATGCCTTAAATGTCACTAGTCCCACCACTGATGAGCCAACCTTCTCGATGCTGATTGGCCATGTATACGTAGGGCCGGTCTCTGCCTACAGCTCGTCTATCTTGTTCCTCTGAGCCTCAAGGCCTGCTGTCCCACTGCACATCCTGGTCCTTCCTCTTTGCTGCCTATTCCAACAGGTGGCACCTTCCTCAGCTGTCTCACCTTGGGGCTGTCAGGAACTATCAGCTGTCACTCTTTTGGTATTCAGGAACAATTAACATCCTTTCAACAGAAGCAGTCATTCTGTTTGCTTCAACATTCCTTCCTCACCTCCCTGAGAAAAACATCCTGACTCTTCTTTGGAAGTCAACCCCCCCCACTATTCTAGGTCTTGGCTTCTTGGAAGAGAGGCAATGCAAGTGTTTAGATTTCTTAGGTACTTCTCCTGCAGAGTGCTGCCACACACTTTAGGAGGAAGTAAGGCACAGTACCTAAAAGATTTAAATCCTACCTCCTTACCTTACCCTGCTGTCTGGAAAAAATGACGTAATTTCCTTGAACCTCAGTTTCCTTCTTTTTAAATGGGGCTAATGGTGGCATCTACTTTAAGGGTTGTTATGAAGGTTCACTGAGACACTGAATGAAAGTATATGGCATGGGGTCTGACACTTAGTGAACATGCAGACATCAGCCGTTGCTATTTTGCCTCATCTGTTTCTCAAACCCAAACTACACAAGTAGGTAGCATATCCATTATTTTTTCCATTTTAGCAATGAGGAAATCAAGGCCGGCTCAGAAGAGTTCAGGAATTGGCTAGGGAGCCTCAGATTGGATTTTCTTACCCAAGCTACCACACTGTCTCCAAGAAGGTGTGGTTAAATGACTGTATTCAGGAAACATATACAACTTGAGACCAGGCAACCTCTCAGAAGATGAAAAGCAACCATTGGTGGGCAGGAGCCCTGAGATGAAATGCTGTAAGCTGACTGACCAGAGTCTTGCCCAAAGGCTGCCTGGACTGCTTGGCCCTGCATGAAGCAGAGTCTGCATCTTTGCTGCTAGAGACTTTAACCTCTGGACCTTCTCCCACCGCCCTGTCCTCTGATACTGAGCCCCGTATTTATCTCTCAGGAAACGCCCTGAGTTAATGACTTCTGGTTCAAAGGGCTTTGCCTGGCCCACTGTCTGTGGTGGTCCTACCTGGCTCTGCTCTGGGCTTTCACTGTGCCTGCTCTTTGCCCTTGTACTAAGTTACCTTCCCATTCTCTCTTCTTTCAGCCCCCCTTCCAAAGGGGCTAAGCAGTGGCAGCATGGGGAAGGCAGGTGGGAAGAGACTACTGTCAAAAGTTTCACACTGGCTTAGCCTACATCCCAGAGCAGGTTACTTTGTTGGCCTGGAGACTGAGGGACTTGAGCCATAAACCATTCCTAGGTTCCTCCTACCAGAGAGTGACCAGAATGCCACAGCCCTGCCAACATGGCAGGCATTGCTGGGAGACTGACCATATGTTGAGGCCACAGCCTGACTCAAGGGTGCAAAGCCACACTGGATTCATGAATGATCAACAGAAATGTTTCCCCTGCACTGAAATGCCCATAGCTATAGCCCAAAAGGGAAGGCTAAAGGAATACTTACAATCATGTCCTCATGGGAGGTGTCCACAGTGTTAATTACTGACACCTAGAACCAAAGATACAGTTGGTAAATGAACAGATGGCAGTTAGAATGCAATCATCTTATTAAAACTACCAGGCATTACCAAGGTTCTTGACTGCATTTGTTCGTTCACTCATTAAACATTTACTTTAAGTACCTCCTTTTTGCTAAGCACCGTGCCAGGGACCGGAGATATAGACATAAATTAAGTATTCTTGCCCCCGAAAATCTTGTAGAGAAGTAACCCTAACATGGAAAGATAAGTACTTTAACAGAAGTTTACATGTACTATAGTGGCCTGAGGAGCTGGTGGTGGTAGGAGACATGAACTGAGGCTTAGATGATGAGGAATTTGCCAGGTGGCACAGGGGAAAAAAAAAAAAGTATAGTCCAAGCAGAGGGAATAACATGAGCAAAGAGGGGAGAATGGCAACCAGTCTTCACCACTTTTAGGGTGAAAAGGGACGCTGGGGGATCTATGGCTGTTGTTCCCGTCCTGGATGACAGGGCTTCTGATCTCACAGGCAGTTTTGGGCATATCAGAGTTAATACCTAAGACCTGGAGAACTGATTCAAGGTGGACTGCTCCCTGGTCCACCACCTATGACAGATCCTAGGCTGTCACCTACTGGGATCCAGGGCTGAGCAGCTTATGGGGCTGGAACACAGATGCCATGGTCATCACCCTCCCACTCACTCTATGAGGTCCAGCTCAAATTATGCTCCCCCCTTTTTTTAAATTTTATTTTATTATGTTATGTTAGTCACCATACCTTACATCATTAGTTTTTGATGCAGTGTTCCATGATTCACTGTTTGCGTGTAACAGTGCTCCATGCTATAAGTGTTCTTATCAGCACCATGCTCTAACCAACTGAGCTAACCGGCCAGCTGCATAAGTGTTCTCCTTAATACCCATCACCGTATGCCCCCCCTTCTTGAAGATTCCCAGATTCCCCAACCAGCTGGACTCCTCTGAATATCTGAAGCACTGAATGTCTACAACACTTTACACCCTTTCTTCTCTCAACCAGAAGGTGAGCTCCTTGGATCCAGGGTCTGTGTCATCCACAGTTCTGATCTTTTCAAATCACCCTGCACAGTGCTTTGCAACCAAAAGGAACTCAGTGACTGCTTGCTGAATGAATAAGTAAATGAACAAAAACAGTTTTACTTTGCTCAACCACTATTCTTTTTAAATTCTGGGGATAGAAAAGAGTTGAAAGGGAGGTTTCAGTTTGGAACTGATATTTCTTACCACTTCCCCCATTTCATCTTTTTCCAGCACAAGCCCTGCAGGTATAAAGTCTGACTTGACTTTTCAGAAAGGTGGACACTGGAAGAGGACAGGTGCAAAGCAGTTCAAAAGGTACTTATCAAGTAAGCACAGGTTCTCTCATCAATTTCGAGACTTCCTAGTAAGTGGACCTCCAAGGTCTGCAGAGGCAAGATAAAGAGAAGCGTCTCCTACTCTTGCCAAGCTGTCTAGGTTACCCAAAGTGCTTTCACATGTGCACCGGGAAGGACAAAGGGCAAAATTAATTGGAGCGGTCTGATAACTAAGGAACTGAAGGAGTCCAGAGAAGAGGGAGCACTTGCCGAAGTGACAGAGCTGGTTAAAGGAGGAGCCAGAAAAAGAGCCCCACCTGTTAATTCCCAGCTCACAAAGCTTTCCACTCCACTACGCTGCCTATCTAGAACATAAAGTAGCTGTTACACTGAATTCCCTAAATCAACGGCCAAGGGGCTAAGCAGAGTCAGGAAAAGTTTCCTGGTAGTTTCATTCCAGGTCACCAAAGGGCCTTAAGGATAACTAGCATGT
>NW_027974671.1:0-12308 GCF_054177405.1 Leptonychotes weddellii
GCCCGCGCCTTGGCTCTGTCTCTGCAGCTGGCTTCCCCGCTCTGATACCTGGGAGCTCTGCCACACTCAGGCACCCCCGGTCTTTCTGTGACCCCGAGGGTCCTGAGACCACACTGTCCCACAAGGGTTCCACCCCCCGCTTAGCTACTGGAGTGACGTCCCTCAGCGGAGCAGACTTCTAAAAGTTCTGATTTTGTGCTCCGTGGTTCTATCACTTGCCAGAAGCGGCCGACGGAGGCCCCTCCCCCGCTGTCTATCCTCCCGAATATCGCCTCGGATTCACTTCTCCGCACGTCCTACCTTCCAGAGAGTGGTCGCTTTTCTGTTCAGAGAGTTGTTGCTTTTCTTTTCTTCGATCTCCTGTTGAGTTCGTAGGTGTTCAGATTGGTTTGATCCCTATCCAACTGAATTCCTGAGAGGAGACGAAATCCAGGTCTCCTACTCCTCCGCCATCTTGCTCTGCCCCCTCTGGAGTTTGTATTTCTTATCAAATATTGTTATTGAATCCGAAGGTGGATGGTGAATTGAAGAGGCAACTGTGCCAGACTGTTAAGGATATGCTTGGGCTACTTCAGCCATCAGTATTCTTCCTCTGTATTTTATACTTGCTTGAAACTTCTTTAGGTTGTTTTGCATCTGCAGATACATGCTCTCTGACTTACACAGGACATTATGGAATTCATCTCTTGCACTCATCACTGTGAACCCTGTGATTGAAATTGTAGTGTCATCACAGCAGTTTGGCAGCTACCTTAGGGAAGCTCATTTTTAAAAAGCATTTGTTTATTTGTTTTTATAAATCTGTTTGTTTGTTGGCTTGAGTTTCAGTAACTTTTTTTTTTAAAGATTTTATTTATTTATTTGTCAGAGAGAGAGAGACAGAACACAAGCAGGGGGAGAGGCAGGCAGAGGGAGAAGCAGGCTCCCCGCTGAGCAAGGAGCCTGATGCGGGACTCAATCCCAGGACCCTGGGATCATGACCTGAGCCGAAGGCAGTCGCTTAACCAACTGAGCCACCCAGGCGTCCCGAGTTTCAGTAACTTTTGATTTTTCAGGTTTTACTGGAGTTTTTTCCTGAATGATGGAGATGTTTGCATTGTAGATTGGTTATTCCAGAGATATCTCTAACAGATGCTACCCCATTCCTGGGTTTTCTAGACAACAAGGCAACAAAGTGTGTGCAGGAGATATATAGCAAGGGAGATGTCCATGCTCAGCATACTCACATACAGGTTTGTGCTGGGTTTCCAGGTGCCTTTTCACCTGAACTTCAAAACCCAGGCTGTGATAAAAAGAGAAATATATAACCAAGTGTAGAAAGTAGCATAGCAGAACTAAAAGATCCAATAGCCTTGGATCCTAATCCCAGATCTTGGTACATACTAGTTGTTTGATCTTTCTTGTTTAAATCACATAATCACCCTGGGCCCTAATAATTTTGTCTTCTATATGAAAATATTGGTCCATAGTACTTATTCTTGGTGACACCTCGGACACTTTAGAATGCTTTGGTGGAGTGTCATATGAGTAGTCTGAAAGGGTATATTCAATATTGTAATGTTATATTTGAAAAGCAAAAAATGTATCACTCCCATAAATAAAATAACAGAAACTAAAACTCAAAAACTCTTCTTGGTTAGTAGGACATGTATTTAAAAAGATTAAGAAACAAAACTTTGCAGGTGTTTCAGGCTTCTTTCACATTTATTTGCTATGTAAAAGATGTAGGAGTCTGTTAGAATTGGCATGTTCAAATGTGAGTATAACACAGTTTCTGGCCTGTGAGAGCTGGTTAATTGGACAGTAATACCCTTGTACTTTTACTTTCCAGTCTCTGCTCCTTGAACTCGTAAATTTTAAAAAATTATTTCTTGTTAATTTTAAGCCATCATTTCTAGATAATATAACAACTGCTATATCAACTGCTTTATGTTTTCTATTTCAAAAGTCCAAAACATGAAATCTGAAAATAAAATAACTGTCATGCTTTTTTAAGTTCTAACTAATGCTAAGGAATGTTCTACTTGAAAGAGGTGGAAGTTTTTTTTTCTCTCTTTTTTTTAAAGATTTATTCATTTATTTTGAGAGAGAGAGTACATTTGTGTGAGTGGAGGGAGGGGCAGAGGGAGAGAGAGAAGTAGAGAAGCAGACTTCCCACTGAGTGCAGAGCCTGACACTGGGCTTGATCCCATGGCCCACGAGATCATGACCTAAGCTGAAATCAAGTCAGAAACCCAACTGACTGAGCCACCCAGGCACCTCTCAATATTTCTTAATGTAATTATCAAAAGAAAACTTAAAATAATTCATATATGAAGATGGTCAATAAAGTCATTAGGGTTAATTTTCTTCCTAGTCAAGAAATATATGTTAGATCTAAACAACATTTTGCCTATCAAAGCATTTTTTAGATAAATACATCTGTATAGTAATCCCAGGAGGTAGGCAAGCAAGGTATTACATAGCTATCAAAAATTTCAACTTTGATTTGTTCTTTTTTTAAATTCTCAAAAGCTGGTATCACCTTTTTACCCAGCTATTTTCTTCTTAAGCTGTATATGGACAAAATAAAAACTTTCTATCAGTAAGTTTATATTTCTCTGCAGAATCAGCCATGACAAAAACACATCTGATGGTGAATAAATTCTAGCCTAAAGAGAATCTGTAAAGTTATCTTGCTTGATAGGAAACAGAAATCCCATACCACATGCCAGGCCCAAGGCCCCCTTTTCTGCATCTGTTCAAGGGGGAAATACATGGAATGGAAAAGAATTCCTCTTGGTTGGGAAACACAACTACTGGTAATTACAAGCTCTGATTCCTTTACTGAGCAGTCCCAAGACAATCAATAGGAGCTTGTGCTCTAAAGACTCCAGCTGCCTTCATCCTGCAAATGACCCAATTCCCAACTGTATGTTAGTCCATGACACACCTGTGCACTGGCCAAGACACACTGGAGAGTAGACGGGAAGTCTCTTGTTCAGCCTGCTCACAGCCACATCAGAGACACACACCAGGTGTGACTGGAATATAATGAGGCTCACTCAGAAACAAAACAAGACAACTGGACCAAGAACAGGATTTATGCATCCAAGTGAGGATTGTTCCTCAAAGTGGTCACCGTGGAAAACATAAAATGCTGCCATTGTTCATAACACTTTTAGAATGTCTCCTTGAGTGTGGCCTTTAGAGATTATTATCTTCTCAATAAAATTTGTCCATTTCTTTATACTCACATGTTGGTCTTTTAACCCAAAACTTTGTGATTTGCTAACTAAATGTGGTGGTGCTCTGGAGATAGAGGTTTACACAGGAGATAGATACCACCAAAGATACCATCACTGCCACCACCCACCTGTTAGAAACAGTAAAAGGAGATGAGAAACTGACGTTGAAAGTCATCTTAACGCTATTCACCCAATCTCCAGCACTGCAGCATTGACTTGAGTGGGCTGAGAGGAGTAAAAATTAATGAGCTCTCCTGCCTTGACCCCATGCTCCTAACTTAGTTTGGCAGATTGCTTTCTATTTCCCTTTCTCCCTGTCTTCCTCATCCCCACCTAGCTCTGAGGCCCCTCCCTGGTTCCTAGCCATCCCTTACCACCTCTCCCCTCCTAGGTGCAACTTTTAAGAGTTACCTCCATTTCATTTGTGTCACACTTGGCAATGTCTTCAGCCAGGAAGTTAGAATCTTAATGGCATTCGCATTTGCCTTACCTTGCATATTATAGAAATAAATATTCTTGATTTGATCTAATTTGCTAATGGAGAAATGCACTGGAAGGAAATTGGGGTTTTCAGTCAAAAGGCTAGAATAAGAATCTTGGGGCTCTCAGGTAATGTCACCACTCTAAGTTTCAGATTTCTCATCTGTACCATGGGACTAGTAATACTACTTTTCAGGATTTGTGGTAAAGATTAAATATTAGAAATATATATGTAATGTAAACCTATCTATTGCCCAGTACATAGTATATATTTAATATGAGGTAGCTATTATTGAAAGTAAATGTTGGGGTGCCTGGGTGGCTCAATTGGTTAAGCATCCAACTCTTGATTTTGGCTCAGATCATGATCTCAGGGTTGTGAGATCGAGCCCTGTGTCCAGCTATGCACTCAGTGTGGAGTCGGCTTGAGATTTCTCTCTCTCCTTCTCTCTGCCTTTCCCCTGCTCTCTCTCTCTCAAATAAAGAAATAAAATCTTTTATCTCTTATTTAAAAGATTTATTTGAGAGAGCGAGAGAGCATGTGCAGGAGCCGGGGGAAGGGAGGACGAGGGAGAAGAAGACTCCCCCACTGAGCAGGGAGCCCAGTGTGGGGCTCCATCCCAGGACCCTGAGATCACAACCTAAGCCAAAAACAGATGCTTAACTGATTGAGCCACCCAGGTGCCCCAAAAAATAAAATCTTAAAAAAAAAAAAAAAGTAAATGCTGAAGTTCTCAGAGGCTAAGTGACCTTCCCAAGATCACATGGCTGATCGATACCCTGGTATGAACAATGTTCAAGTGCGTTGAATCTGTGATTACTGCTATTCCATGGTGCTGACTTTTTCATTTCATCAATATTTCTCTATCTTTGTCTCTGAAACTTTCTGTGTGCAGGTCAAAACTTGATAAAGGTCTAAATTCTTCAATCTCCTATCTGGTTCTAAGGAAATTATTGTTGGATGTACTACTGTCATTTAAATAATTATCAAAACCACATAAAAAAATGAATACCTTAATATCATAAACTCAAGCATAGCCCCAAACCCCAAAACATAAACAGTTCTAAATGAAGATTCTTGCAGTCTTGAGACCAACCACTCCATAACCCTCAGTTGTTTTTAATGGAGGCTTTAATCTTTTAGAAGCCTTCTGAGGAAGCTCCTCTCCCCTTCTGTTATACTTATGGATCCAGAGAATATCAGAGTTGAAAGACATCTCAGAAATCATATAGTCTACTTCCAGTTTACAGATGAAGAACCTTAGGCCCAGAGAGGTAAAGTGACTTGCCTAAGGTCACATAACTTAGAAATAGAACCAGGTCAATTAATGCCTTATTTAAATGAGCCCCTGCTATTGGTAACTCCTTACAAGCACCAAGGAATTTCTGTTTTCCAATGTAACTACCATCCTAAGAATGAAGGAGAATTCATCTTTAACCAGAATTAGAATTGAGATAATAGCATTTTCTAAAAATAAAAGAAATATATGTATCTAAAATTGAATCAGAAGACTCAGTATTTTATTTACCTTTCCTCACCAGGCAGTAAAGTCATCACTGGGAGGCTTTAGAACCAAGACATTTGAATACCCTTTCCCCAACCTAGGGAAGGAGTAGTGCACAGATAGAGATGTTTAGAGAGAAAAGTTTATTATTTGTAGGTTTCTTATAAAATTCTAGTTTTGCATGAGAGATGTTATATTTAGTTTCAACAGAGTAGGGGTGGGATTAGCTGAAAGAAGGAAGTAGGTTAGGGAATTTGAAAAACTTTTCATTTCTTTTTTTATCAGTCTTTATGTTATGGTTTAATTTAATTATTGAAATTTTATATAGTTTAAAAACCTCTCCATATTCAAACATAAGTGCCGAAATCCTAAAGCCAAATACCTATCACTTTTGAATTAGCTATATCATTGTTTCACTTCAGTTCTGTCATAACTAAGAATGTATTGTGTTCTGTATCATATTCTCCTTCCTAGTATCAACCATTTCCTTTATATTCCAATATAAAATTTTATGTTAGAAGGGATATTAAATCTCAATGACTCCAGCTTCATGTCATTGACATGACTATAAAATAATGAAGCAAATAGTTTTGACAGACTCAACCAGAACCAGCTCATCCAACAGGATACTGTCCCTTATAAGAGTAAACTTGTGGAGGCAGAAACCATAGCTATGGTGAACTTGGAGTATGCACTGGGTTGTAGCCCCTAAATAAGCACATAAAAAGAGAATATCTTCTGATGACCTACTCTGTCCTATTTCACTGATGTTTCTGTATACTAGTTCCCATTGCTCGAATGTACATGAGTAAATATTTCTTGAGTATCTATTATAAGCCAGGCAAGGAAATTCTGTAGTGAATAAGGAAGACTAATCCCTGCCCCAAATCATGAATTTTCGTTCTACTGGGGAAGATGATGTACTTTTTTTCATCTCCTTAACAACTCTCACATTAGCCTATTACATGAGAATTACTGAAAAAGGAATCCTTATGGAGAATATGCTCAGGAGGAGTAATTGTAGTCCCTCTTTTACTCACTGATACAATTCTGGGGGCAAGACTGAATATGATTTCACAGATGCATTGTAGCTACACAGAAGTAGGGATGAATCTTAGCAGTACTATTGAGTGAAAAAAGTAAGTTCCAGAAGATTACTTGAAGCATGAGTATAAAAAGTCATGATATCTTTTTTATAAAGCTAAATATAACTAAAATTAAGAAATATACTTTTTAGGAATATATGTCTGATCAACCTATATTCTTAAAAAAAGCTAAGGGAATCATAAACAAAAAACCTTAGAGTAACTACTATCAGAGGGATAGAGGAGCATACAGGCAAATGTATGTTATTACCAGTATTACATTTCTCGTGTTGGGTATTGAGTTATAAGTGTTAATTAGTTAACTAAAAATAATTACAGTGTGCCATGAATTAATAATTATGATGAATCCAATGCTATGTACTGTAGGTTATAAAAATTTTTCCTCTGAACATGACAGATCTTCAAGTAAACATGGCTATCAAGACTTCCTTTCATTTTTTTAGTTCTGGGCTAAACATGCTAATTTCTTTAACCATTCTCACGTATGGGCTCAGTATGACTAAACATTGACTTATCATCTTTCCAAACATTTTTTTTCTTCCACATTTCATGTTTTAGTTGATGACACTACCTTCCTTTGAGCCACTCAGGCTTGAAAATTTGCAGTCATCTGTAAAGGTTACTTTTTCTATTTTCTTCTCCCAAATCCAGTCGTTTTTCAAGCCCTGCAGAGTCTTAGTCCCCCTCTTCTCTGTTCCCAGTGTCATCACCCTAGCCCAAGCCCTATAATCATCTCTCTCCTACCAACTTCTGTCCCTGCTTCTAACCTGTCACCTCTCCCATCCATTTTCACTGTGCTGTCATATTTATTCTCCCTTCATACTTTCATACTTCCTGGCACACTCTGCTCAGAACTTTTTAACATCTCAGGATATAGTCCAAGCTCAGTATCTCGTTCTTCTATACCTGCCATCTGCCCCTGCCTATTTTCAACCATATTTTTTTCCCTTCTCCTTTACCTGTTATATAATCCATCCCAGCTGACCTATTAATTCACTTTTCCTTGTAAACGACTTCCTACTCTATCCTGATAGTTAGGAGGTTTTCTTAATTAAAGGATAATTTGTTTACTGGAGTGAACAATGGACATGAAATAAGACAACTTGACTTTAAGTTCACTAGCTGTAGGATCTTGGACAAGTCATTGAATTTTTCAAGCCCCAATATCTTTATTTGCAGAAAAAATGAAATTGACCTGAAGATTGTCCTAAACTTTAACAAAGACTGTATATCCAATGTAAAAAAGACAGTCTCTTCAACAAATAGTTTTGGGAAAACTGGACAGCAACATGCAGAAGAATGAAACTGGACCACTTTCTTATACCATACACAAAAATAAATTCAAAATGCATGAAAGACCTAAATGTAAGACAGGAATCCATCAAAATCTTAGAGGAGAACACAGGAAGAAACCTCTTTGACTTCAGCTATAGCAACTTCTTATTAGACATGTTGCTGGAGGCAAGGAAAACAAAAGCATAAATGAACTATTGGGACTTCATCAAGATGAAAAGCTGCACAGCTAAGGAAACAATCAGTAAAACTAAAAGGCAGCCTATGGAATGGGAGAAGATATTTATAAACAACATATCTGATAAAGGGTTAGTATCCAAAATCTATAAAGAACTTATCAAACAAAACACCCAAAAAACAAACAATCTGGTTAAGAAATGGACAGACCTCTAAAAAAAAAAATTAAAGGGGCGCTTGGGTGGCTCAGTCATTAAGCGTCTGCCTTTGGCTCAGGTCATGATCCCAGGGTCCTGGGATTGAGCCCCGCATCCGGCTCTCTGCTCAGCGGAAAGCCTGCTTTTCCCTCTCCCACTCCCCCTGCTTGTGTTCCCTCTCTCGCTGTGTCTCTCTCTGTCAAATAAATAAATAAAATTTTTAAAAAATAAAAAAATAAAAAAAGTAAAAAAAAGTAAAAAAACACATGAAAAAAATGGACAGAAGACATGAAGAGACATTTTTCCAAAGAAGACATCCAGATGGCTAACAGACACATGAAAAGATACTCAACGTCACTCATCACCAGAGAAATACAAATCAAAGCCACAATGAAATACCACCTCATATCTGTCAGGATGGCTAAAATGAATAACACAAGAAACAACAGGTGTTGGCGAGGATGCGGTGAAAGGGGAACCCTCTTGCACTGTTGGTGGGAATACAAACTGGTTTAGCCACTCTGGAGAACAGCTTGGAGGTTCCTCAAAAAGTTAAAAATAGAACTACCGTATGATCCAGCAATTGCACTAGTAGATATTTACCCAAAGGATACAAAAAGACCGATTTGAAGGGGTACGTGCACCCTGATGTTTATAGCAGCATTATCAACAATAGCCAAAGTGTGAAGAGAGCCCACATGTCCATCAACTGATGAATGGTTAAAGAAGATGTGGTGTGTGTATATATATAATGGAAAATTAGCCATCAAAAAGAATGAAATCTTGCCATTTGCAATGACGTGGATGGAGCTAGAGTGTATTATACTATGTGAAATAAGTTAGTCAGAGAAAGACAAATTCCTTAGGATCTCACTCATATGTGGAATTTAAGAAGAAAACAGATGAACATATGGGAAGGGGGAAAAGAAAAAAAGAGGGAAAGAACCCATAAATGACTCTTAATGATAGAGAACAAACTGAGGGTTGATGGCCGGAGGTGGATAGGGGATGGGCTAAATGGGTGATGGGTATTAAAGAGGGCACTTGTGATCAGCACTGAGTGTTGTAAGTAAGTGATGAATCATTAAATTCTACTCCAGAAACCAATATTGCACTGTATGTTAACTAACAAAATTTAAATTAAATGAATAAAGGCAAAAAAAAAAAAGATTGTATATCTTTAAATGCAGATGTATATTTTTTTAATGCTTTGTAAAATATTTTTTCAGGGTGATCACTTTTTTATTGAAGTAAATTAATATACAATGTTATATTAATTTTAGGTGTACAACATATTGATTCAGTAATTCTATACATTATGCAGTGCTGACCATGATAAGTGTAGTCACCACCTGTCACCATACAATGCCATTATAATATTATTGACCATATTCCGTATTTTGTACTTTTCATCTCCATGGTTTATTTATTTTATGAGTGCAAGTTTGTGCACTCTTATAGCAGCATTATTTACAATAGCTAAGATATGGACCCAAGCGTCCATTGACAGATTAATGGATAAAGAAGATGTGGGGTGTGTGTGTGTGTGTAATGGAATACTACTTAGCCATAAAAAGAATGAGATTTTGCCATTTGCAACAACATGAATGGACCTAGAAGGTATTAAGCTAAATGATATAAGTCAGACAGAGAAAGACAAATACCATGTGATTTCACTTATATGTGGAATCTAAAAAACAAAACAAATGAACAAAGAAATAAAGAGACAAACAGACTCTCAAATAGAGAGAACAAACTGGCAGTTGCCAGAGGGAAGGTGGGTGGAGGGATAGGTGAAATAGATAAAAGGGGATTAAGAGGCTTTGTAAAATATTTTAAATGTAATTAGTTCATTTCTGCTTCTGAAAGATGATCTTAAATGTCACTCGTGAAAATATTTATTTACTATCACTTCTTCCTCCAACAAAAAGTAAATTCCCCCCTTTTGAAGTCCAAATGACACTTTGATTATACTTTGCTTGGGTCACTTATTTATGTGTATGTCCTAGCTCTCCTCCTTAATTGTAAGGATCTGAAGGATTGGGTTCCAGATCACTTCATCTTTGAATCTACCTCCTAGAACTTAGGATGGTGTCTTAAACATTGTAGATATTCTATGATACTCAAGGGATGAATGATGAATTTGATTACAAAAATATTACTTACCTTTTTATAATTCATTATTTTTCTAATCTCCATTTTATCTTTCAAGAACGGACTACTGGTGTGGTTTTGTGAAGGGTTTGAATCTGTAAGAGTTTAGAGCTTAAAAACTGATATCAAATGCAGTAGCAGAGCTACGTGAGTTGAGTTATTAGACATCAATAACATGAGAAAATTACTTCTCCTAACTTCTGCATTCAAATTTTCAGTCTTAATGTTGCATAGCTTTGGTTTTGGCCTTTAATTTATAAAGTTTCTGTATTTTAATTATATCTAGATGAATGAAGTGAATGTTCTTTATATGGCTCATTACCTACATTAGTAAAGACATACTGTAGTAAAATATGAATCACATATTTTTCGCTGGCCTATTTCTAGAACTGATGTATTATAGTTTTATATTAACTCTCTAGATGGTTTATGAATTTTAAATATAAAGGAGATCATAAATTTCTAAACTCCTCTAGCCAGGTGAAGACTATATATGAGACCCACAAATGTGACCCTATGTGTGTTGTCAGGAGAGCTCTGCTCATAGGTTAGCTGAGGGCTTAGGAAGCCAGTAGCATGGATAAAATAGGGGAATGGGCATCTTCCCACGTTCTTTTATAATCATTAGATCACCTAGCACTGTGCTAGGTGCTGTGAGGAGTATAAAGGTGACTCAGGCCTGGATCCTTCTCTAAAAGAGAGGATAAAAATGTAAAAAGATAATTATATCACAAGGTAGGCAGAAACAATACAATGCATTCAGCTTTTCTGTGTCAGGCTGTATGTACATTATTGTATATTTTAATGTAGTTAATCTTTACAATGAAAGGGTGAGATACACACTATTATTATCTCTACTTTACAGATTAGGAAACTGAGGCTCAAGGGGATAAAGTAATTTGTCTATGGTCATCCAACTAGTAATTTATGGAGCTGGAATTTAAATCCAGGTGTGACTTGAAAGTCAATTACAGCCAGATTTGAACCATAGGTGAGAGGTACAAACTACTATGGGAGATTAAAGAGAAAAAATACTTCCAACTTGCAGTTTTAGGGACAATTTCAACTATTTTTGAGAGGAACTTGTCTGAAATATGTAATATATTTTCCTGATGCCTTTTAAAATATGAAATAGTTCAAGCATACAGAATAATGTAGAGAATAATACAACTGGTAGTTTCTATTACCCAGATTTGTCAAATATTAGTATTTTTTTCAAATTTGTTTCAGATCTTCTTTTTTTTTGAACAAAAATGTACTTATACTTTAAGCTTTATTTGTACCCCTCCCAGATACAATTTCTTCTCTCTCATGAGGTAATGACTATCTTGATCTTGGTATTTGTTCTGAATTTTATCTTTTTTATTCCTATGCATAGAAAATAGGAAGTAGTAGTAGTGCCAAGGAAATAGTAGTAGTGTCAAGTAGGTAACACTGCATATCAGCCTTAGGACCTCCCATCATTTTCTGGTACTTGTCCCATTCATTGAAATAAATAGACAGCTGTCATTTCTCTACCTTATGTACAGCGCAAATTCTGTTGAAGCTCCCATTCTAACCAGCTTACTGCCTCCAAGCCTCTCCAACACAAAAGTTCTTGAGTCACCACTGGCTGAAAGTAATGCATACATTTCTTAATGTTGCTGAGTCAACTTATAAGTATTAATGATAATGCTGTCTTGTACTGTAATGGCATTTTGATGTATTTGGCAAAGCTAAAGTCCCTATCTATTCAATCAAATGCTGATGTAGGTGCTGCTTTAAGGTACTTTATAGATGTGATTGAGGTTTGCGGTCAGTTGACCTTATTTAAGGGAAATTATCCTAGATAATCTGGGTGGGGGCTTGATGCAATAAGTTGAAAGGCCTTAAAAAGCAGGGTTGGCCATAGCACATACCCTCCCCAATGCCCATCACCCAGCCACACTATCCCTCCCACCCCCCACCACTCCAGCAACCCTCAGTTTGTTTCCTGAGATTACGAAGTCCTCATATCAGTGAGATCATATGATACATGTCTTTTCTGATTGACTTATTTTGCTCAGCATAATACCCTCCAGTTCCATCCACGTCATTGCAAATGGCAAGATTTCATTCCTTTTGACGGCTACATAATATTCCATTGTATATATATACCATATCTTCTTTATCCATTCATCTGTCAATGGA
>NW_027974672.1:0-1109 GCF_054177405.1 Leptonychotes weddellii
ACATAACATAATAAAAAAAAAAGCACTTTCAAATCTATCTCTTCCAATGGCGGCGAGTGCACCCCTAGCATGGCTGCTGGGGGTTTCAGGCTTCTTGCTCATCACACTGAGAAGGTTTGAGACTGATGGGGAATGATTCCGTGGTGATGTAAGACATTACTTGGAAAGCCCTGGTACTTCATTGTGTTTGCTTTTACTGGCTTGTGGAAAGTGAAAAGATAGCTATTATGTGGTGCTCTGTGGTAAAACTTCTCATTTCACAAGATACACACGTGTGGGTTTCAATCCGAGGACTTTCCAGCTACACGAGTGGTGACTACTCCATATGCCTTAACCTCTGATTTACCCCAGAAGAAATAAAGGTCACACTCTTCATAAAATACAGAACCGTTTTTGCCGGCTAGAGTTTATTCTACACAGGAAAAATGAGAGGAAGTTTGATAGAATCAGAGCCAGAATATTCAAACAAAATAATTACTTGTCCAAATTATTCAGGATAAGAAGTTTCTCCCATTAAATAATGGCTTTACCAGGCCTATTTAAATAGCCTGATCAGCACTACTGAGACCTTATATTAATAAATATAGAAGATTTAAGGAAAAGAGGGTTACTTTTAAAATTGCTGAAGAGGTAACTAGTTAACTAAAAACCATGACATAAAATGTTGAAATATACTTACGTAGCAGAAAAAAGTGCTAACTGAAGATATGGATCTTTCAGTACCAAGCAACAGAGAATTCTTTTTGGCCCTAATTTACCTGGAGAATCTTTTGCCATCACTTAGAAGACTTTCATGTAGTCAAAATCAATTTCTCACACTCCCTTGGACCATTTTGTTGATTTTTGACATCCCACATATGCAAAATCATTTACTCAAAGTGATTAGAGAAGTGGAAAAATTAGAGTTTCATGGTTTACCAATTGGAATTTAGACAGATTTTACAGCTTTGCTTTTAAAGAAAGGAAATGTTTTCTGCAGTTAAGAAATCACTCCAACAGATGGGCCTATCTCCTCTATTTTTATTTCTAGTTGGCTTACGGGTGAATTACCCTGGACATAGTTATAAATTTGAAATTATAGGAACTGCTGAGGGGTGATTTTTTTTTTT
>NW_027974673.1:0-206 GCF_054177405.1 Leptonychotes weddellii
GATAACTTTTAGGGCGCCTGGGTGGCTCAGTCGGTTGAGCGACTGCCTTCGGCTCAGGTCATGATCCCAGGGTCCTGGGATCGAGTCCCACATCGGGCTCCCTGCTCTGCGGGGAGCCTGCTTCTCCCTCTCCCACTCCCCCTGCTTGTGTTCCCTCTCTCGCTGTGTCTCTCTCTGTCAAATAAATAAATAAAATCTTTAAAAAA
>NW_027974674.1:0-206 GCF_054177405.1 Leptonychotes weddellii
GGGACTGGATCCCGGGACTCCAGGATCATGACCTGAGCTGAAGGCAGTCGCTTAACCAACTGAGCCACCCAGGCGCCCATAAATAAAATCTTTTTAAAAAATAAAAACTGTGGCCCTATTCTCAGGGACGCATGGGTGTTGGTGGGTGTTGCGGTGACTGCGAATGGCACCTGCAGATATTCGCGGGCGTGCGCGGGTGGGCGGCA
>NW_027974675.1:0-206 GCF_054177405.1 Leptonychotes weddellii
GGCCATAGTCCCATTTAAAAAGTAAAGTTTACAAGCTAATTTTTTGCACATTAAGGCAAAAAGAAAAGACAGGGCACCTGGGTGACTCAGTTGCTTAAGTATCTGCCTTTGACTCAGGTCATGATCTCCGGGTCCCGGGATCAAGCCCTGCATCGGGCTCCCTGCTCAGCGGGGAGTCTGCATCTCCCTCTACCCCTTCTCTCCCA
>NW_027974676.1:0-206 GCF_054177405.1 Leptonychotes weddellii
CTAATGAGGGTCCCTTCTTGTTCTCTAGGGGCAGAGTGTATCTGCTGCAGACCATGACCCACTCCCAGGCTTCAGGACAAATTCTAGAAGAGGAGGGCTTGCTTGTTGCTTCCCTGAATCATTGAAGTTGCAGGACAGAGTCGGTGGGAACTACAAGTCCCTGGTCTTTGGGGTAAAGAGACAAAGGGGGAACCAGCAGGTGGGAA
>NW_027974677.1:0-206 GCF_054177405.1 Leptonychotes weddellii
AAATTTAAAAAAAGTATTAGTAATATATAAAGCTTTAGTAATTAAGACAGTCTGGTATTGGCATAAAGACAGGCATATAGGTCCATTGAACAGAACTGAGGGTCCAGAACTAAACCCTTACATATATGGCCAACAGATTTTCAACAAAGGTACAAAGGCAATTCAGAGGGAAAAGACAAATCTTTTCAACAAATGGTGCTGGAACA
>NW_027974678.1:0-206 GCF_054177405.1 Leptonychotes weddellii
ATCAGACTCTCCAGTAGCCAGAGGACAAGCCAGAGCAGCTTGTCTAATAAATATTACTCACCACAAAGCTATCCACATCTTTGTTTTTAAAAAGGCAGCCTTTCGCTTTCATCCCTGTCCACCTCACTCAATCTTGGGAGGGGTCCAAATCACTCAGTATTCTTAATTAGGCACTTAGTGAATTAAAAAGGCCATGTAGGTTTCTA
>NW_027974679.1:0-206 GCF_054177405.1 Leptonychotes weddellii
CATAAGGAATAGCATGGAGGACATCAGGAGAAGGAAGGGAAAAATGAAGGGGGGAAAATTGGAGGGGAGATGAGCCATGAAAGACTATGGACTCCGAGAAACAAATTGAGGGTTTTAGAGAGGAGGGGGTTGGGGGAGGGGTTAGCCCAATGATGGGTATTAAAGAGACCACGTATTGAATGGAGCACTGGGTGTTATACGCAAAC
>NW_027974680.1:0-206 GCF_054177405.1 Leptonychotes weddellii
ACTGGTTTGTATGTGTTACAGAGTTCCAGGTAATAAGCTAACTAATTAATTTATTCATTCAACTAAGGTTTATTGATCCCCATCCAAGGGGCTTGGGATACAGTTGTGACAAGATAGATATGATTTATCCTCATGAACTTTAAAGCTGAAAGAGAGAAAGAGATTGAGACCCAATATGTAATAAAATGATAGTGGCCCATATACAT
>NW_027974681.1:0-206 GCF_054177405.1 Leptonychotes weddellii
CTGCTTTCTTTCTTTCTTTTTTTTTTAAAGATTTTATTTATTTATTTGACAGAGAGAGACATCGAGAGAGGGAACACAAGCAGGGGGAGTGGGAAAGGGAGAAGCAGGCTTCCCGCCGAGCAGGGAGCCAGGTGCGGGGCTCGATCCCAGGACCCTGGGATCACGACCTGAGCCGAAGGCAGACGCTCAACGGCTGAGCCACCCAG
>NW_027974682.1:0-206 GCF_054177405.1 Leptonychotes weddellii
ATACTGGAATAAACCCCACTTAGTCATGGTATATAATAATTTTGATATTTTGCTGAATCCTATACCTTAACAAAGTTTTTTTGCATGTATATTCTTGAGTAGTATTGGTCTATAGTTTTCTTAGTACTGTCTTTCTTTGGTTTGGTTTTAGAGTAATGCTAACTTCGTAAAATTAATTGAAGTATACTCTCTGTTTTCTGGAAGAG
>NW_027974683.1:0-1109 GCF_054177405.1 Leptonychotes weddellii
GGCCCAAGGCAAAGTGTGCCCAAGGGATTTGTGAAGAGACTTTTAGAACTTGTTTTGAGGCCTACTTATTGAGGCAGAGCTAATGCTCATCTTCTCCGTATGAAATCTTTTCTACAGATTTACAATATAAATTTAAAAGGAGAGATAACACAAACAGTAGTGTTTGTCATCACAAAACAAATTTCCGCCAAAAATTAGAAGTTTCAAATGTGATCCGAAAACCAAAACACTCCCCTAAAATATCCTACTTTCTGGGATACAAGGTAAACAATTGTTGGAGCTCAGAGAAATCAGTGCTGAGGCCCACTGAGACTCATCCCATAGACCAGTCAGTGAGAGGCCCAAAGGACCTCTGTGGAAAACACAATTTCTGAGTGAAGTCTTTTTGACAGTGGCAGTGAGGAAGTCTTGAGTGGATCTCAGTGGGACTTCCTAGAAGTTCCGCAGGTTTGGTGAATACCCCAAAAAATCATCAGACCACTTGTTAATAAAGAAAAGCTAAATTTACTAGAGTCACTGCAGTAAGGGAAAACCCCACCTTAACAATGTATCAGCAGTGATTCAAAAGATGGGAGTCAGAAGAGGGATATTTATAAGATCTTGGGGTTTTGGCACAGGTAGTTTAAGGTGAGGCTTTGAAGTCAAGGAACTAACTGGATTTTGCAAAGTCTGTGATATCATATTTCCAGCTTAATAAACATAGCAAAGTGATAATCTACAATTGTCTCGGGCAGTTATCTCATAGAAATTTTTGCATAAATTTTCTGAAGCAAGCAGTGGTGTCATTCATCGGTTCACAGTTTTATTTTTCCTGCGCAAAGATTTCCTGGAACAAACTAAATCATGTTGACATGACACTTAGTTCTTAGCCCTAATAGCTATGCTTGATGCAACTATAGTTCTTATCTCCAAATACTAAAAAGGAATATGGGACTGTTTACGTAATGTTCCAAAGGAAACAAAATAATTATACAGCTTACAGGTTCATACATAGGTGGCGGAATTACTCAGAACAATAAAGAATTAGTTAGAAAAACAAAGGAACCAGGGTAGTGGTTACCGCTGGGATGAATTGGAAGGTGTTGACCTAAAAGGGGCACCCTGAGGGA
>NW_027974684.1:0-206 GCF_054177405.1 Leptonychotes weddellii
ACATTCAGCTCCCTGCTCAGTGGGGAGTCTGCTTCTCCTTCTGACCCTCCCCCCTCTCATGTACTCTCTCTCTCTCTCTCTCTCATTCTCACTCTCTCAAATAAATAAATAAATCTTTAAAAAAAAAAAAAACTGGGCAAGAGAGAACATGACACAGTTGTTAACCACAGAAAGAATGAAAGGTCTGAAGAAAAAGAAACATGTGG
>NW_027974685.1:0-206 GCF_054177405.1 Leptonychotes weddellii
GCACACTTTCTCCATTGCTCAAGAGTCCATCAAGATTTATTTACCTTGGGTTCTATTTCTACTGGGCATTGGAGTCAGCATACTTGGGAGAGAGCCAGGACTTAGGCTTGGAAAGAAAGTGAGTTCAAATTCCATCTCTTTACTGGGTGGCTGTCCTTAAGCAAATCCTTAAGCAAATCCCTTAACTTCTCTCAATTTCTTCTTCC
>NW_027974686.1:0-206 GCF_054177405.1 Leptonychotes weddellii
AGCCCCGTTTTACCAAGAGGACAGGGGGTTCGGGAACATGCCCAAGGTCCCTGAGCTTGTGGGGGTAGAGCCCCGGAATCTGGCTCTGTGACACCAGGGTGGTGTCCCCCACCGAGCCTCCCTCCCCAGGCAGCGGCGGGGAGGCCTGTTGCTGATCGGGCCCTGGGCGTGCGTGGGAAGGGCTCTGCACCCAGCGCCGTGCCGGC
>NW_027974687.1:0-206 GCF_054177405.1 Leptonychotes weddellii
AAAAAATTTTAAAAAGATTTCTGGAAAACACAAGAAAATCAACTGAGAAAGAAGAGTATTGAGAACAGTAACATGTTTTTTTTTTTTACATTTTTTTTATTCTTATGTTAATCCCCATACATTACATCCTTAGTTTTAGATGTAGTGTTCCATGATTCATTGTTTGTGCATAACACCCAGTGCTCCATGCAGAATGTGCGCTCCTC
>NW_027974688.1:0-206 GCF_054177405.1 Leptonychotes weddellii
AATTACGTTGAACTCTAGGCTTTTGCCAGGCACTGGAAAGAGCACCAGCATATTTTGGGGGTGGTGGTGGTCGGGAGACACACCCAGTGCTTAGGCCTTGCCTTGAAAAATGGTCCAGTTATAAAGACAGTAGCTAAAAAAATGCGAGGAAAGGAAAGGTAAGTAATAGGATGTCAGGCTTATTGAGTGCTTTATGTCAGGTGTGC
>NW_027974689.1:0-206 GCF_054177405.1 Leptonychotes weddellii
ATAAAATTACATACATGTCTAGATTAATAGGGACCAGAGAAGTGCTACCGATTAGTTACTTCCTACCTAAGTAAAGGAAGTACTGGGCCTTCCTTTCCATTCTTATTACCACCACCCTTATTATATCATAGTTAGAATATTATGTGAGATAGTGAGAAACGGTGTCAGCTTTAAAGACATCTTTATTAAGTAGACCCAGTTATTCC
>NW_027974690.1:0-206 GCF_054177405.1 Leptonychotes weddellii
CGTGCATAACACCCAGTGCTCCATGCAGAACGTGCCCTCCTCAATACCCACCACCAGGCCAACCCATCCTCCCACCCCCCTCCCCTCTAGAACCCTCAGTTTGTTTTTCAGAGTCCATCGTCTCTCATGGTTCGTCCACCCCTCCGATTTCCCCCGCTTCATTCTTCCCCTCCCGCTACCTTCTTCTTCTTTTTTTTTTTCTTAAC
>NW_027974691.1:0-206 GCF_054177405.1 Leptonychotes weddellii
AGAGATTATATGCAAACAATAAATCATGGAACACTAGATCAAAAACTAATGAGGTACTGTATGGTGACTAACATAAGATAATAAAAAAAATTAAAAAATAAAAAGAAGAGGGGCAAATCCTCTGAGTACCATGGAAGGAGCATCTATACCTTCCTACAGGTCTTTGTTTCTGTAGAGTTTACAACGCTTGCCCCACTTCGTAAATA
>NW_027974692.1:0-206 GCF_054177405.1 Leptonychotes weddellii
ATTCTCAACTACCATCCCCTTCACACGCCACAGGCTTTCACTTCTCTCTCGGCCCTGGTGCTCTGGTCACTCTCCAGCACTTCATGCCCCCTTGTTCCTATTTCTACTGCGACACTCGGCGCATAGTTGTGCCCTGCCTGAGTGTGGCTTCCTGGGGGCTGCAGGAGTTTGCTAGGGCTGCTGTGAACAGAGCACCACACCCCAAA
>NW_027974693.1:0-206 GCF_054177405.1 Leptonychotes weddellii
GGCGCCCCAGCACATTTTCTGAGCTACCTTTTCTGTGCAAAATGTGAGTGCTCAGTGGGAGGAGATACACAAAACCCTTTGCAAATTGCTAAATGCTATTCAAATGCGAGTTGATTACCTTGGTCTGTTGACACTGCAGCATCCTGCCACCACTCTGCAGCACCGGGACACACACCTTGCCGCCACCAACGTCCCCCAGCCCCCCC
>NW_027974694.1:0-1109 GCF_054177405.1 Leptonychotes weddellii
CAGATGTCTTCCAAAGCTTCACTTATATTTTCTGTCTGTGTGTTTATTATGGAGCTTAACTTTTATTTCTGCTGTCCTAGTGCTTTTTGAGGCTGCCTGGAAAACCTACCTCCGCTATCCTGCATTGACCTGAGACCCAGCCATGCTTGTCTCAGACCAAGAGCAAGTCTGTGGAGAGATAATAAGAAACCCCTGTGTGCTCGGTCTGGGTGGCCGAGCACATCCCTACCTGCTGTACAGGCAAAGAGCCAGCTAGTAACTTGACTGAACCTAAAGAAGCCTCTTCTGGGTTTGGGGTAGGGAACAACCTTGGTTTGCTACATTTTTTGTGGTTTCTTGACCAATGTCCCTGGTTAGGGACGGGGATTGGGGGAGGGGTAGTATTCCATGGGACTTCATCTGCATTTTCTCATAATAGTAAAGTGAGAAAAACCTAGCCTGACAATAACATATATATATATATATACTTGTGCATACACACACACACACATGGCCAGTGATTGTATTATTTGGTATATATATTTGGTATAATAATATATACTATATAATATGGATGTAATAGATATTATTATTTGGTATAATAATCGTATTATTTGGCAAATAGTATTATTTGCTATAGTATTTGCTATATTTGCTTATATTATTTGGTACATATATATTGGTGTACATGGAACACAAGTTTGCATCCAACACTTTGTTAGGGCCACTAAAATAAATAGCATGGGATGCATCAGGTCAGGAAAGTGTTTCTCCTGCAGGTTTGAAGGAACCTTGTGACATTTTTCGAAGAACAGTCTGGAAGAACCGTTGAGACCAGTTATTCCATGCTCTTACCTTTCTACCACTTTGGAAAAGAGTTGGGCATTATCTACTGATCATGAGTATATTCACACCCTACGAACTAGCAGCTCCACTCCTGGGTAACAAATACACACACACACACACATGCACACACACACATATGCTCAACAGAAATGTGTTTGTGTGCACCAACAGATGAATATAAGAATGTTCATAGCTGCACTTGGGGTTCCAAACCCAAACTCTAAACAATCCAAATGTCTGTCAACATTAGAATGAATAAATCCATCACAGAATATTCATACAGC
>NW_027974695.1:0-206 GCF_054177405.1 Leptonychotes weddellii
GCCAGCACTGGGGAGGGGAAGGGGTCTCCGCTCAGCTCCACCTCCTGCGTCCTGGTGGCTCCTGCCGACTCTCCAAAGCCAGCGCCCCTGCTGGCTGGGCCCACAGCAGCAAACAGCTGTGCAGCTGTGCGGGGAAAGGCACCGCCCTGACTTCCACCCTGAGCGTAGAGTACGGCCTCGACTGTAATCCAGCGCTCTGCAGAAAC
>NW_027974696.1:0-206 GCF_054177405.1 Leptonychotes weddellii
ATTTTAGCATATTACTTTTAAAAAGAAGTTTTGCATTTAATTTATTTTTTTTTCATTTTGGAAATACTTTATTTTTTTAAAATTTTTTATTGTTACGTTAATCACCATACATTACATCATTAGTTTTAGATGTAGTGTTCCATGATTCATTGTTTGTGCATAACACCCAGTGCTCCATGCAGAACATGCCCTCTTTAATCCCCATC
>NW_027974697.1:0-206 GCF_054177405.1 Leptonychotes weddellii
TACGTGCCACTGCTAACCATGAGGCTGAGCCATGGTTTCCAGAAAAGAAAATGCCTTCTCTGTGGTGAATGGCAGGAAAGCAACAATACATCGCCTGTCAGGTGAGCTCCGCATAGAGGAAAATGATGATGGATACTGATAAGATGGGTTTTTGCAGGAGAGGGAAAAAAAATGCAGTTCCCCATGCATTGGGCAAAGGATGTATA
>NW_027974698.1:0-206 GCF_054177405.1 Leptonychotes weddellii
GGGGCGCCTGGGTAGCTCAGTTGGTTAAGCAACTGCCTTCGGCTCAGGTCATGATCCTGGAGTCCTGGGATCGAGTCCCACATCGGGCTCCCGGCTCAGCGGGGAGCCTGCTTCTCCCTCTGACCCTCTCCCCTCTCATGCTATTTCTCTGTCTCTCTCTCTTTCTCTCAAATAAATAAATAAATAAAATCTTAAAAAAAAAAAAA
>NW_027974699.1:0-206 GCF_054177405.1 Leptonychotes weddellii
CAGTGGGGGGACAGAGAAGCACATCGTGCACTTAAACAAAGGAGCGGAGCAGATAAAATGAATGAACACAGAGAAGCGTTAAGGGCGATGTTGAGTGAAATAGACCGCAAGTTACAAAAGGATCAGAACGGAGTGGTTCATTTAGGTAAACCCAGAATGCTCCGGATGGTTTATCAGCACATGCTGTTAGAGCATAAAACCATGCA
>NW_027974700.1:0-206 GCF_054177405.1 Leptonychotes weddellii
CTAATGAGGGTCCCTTCTTGTTCTCTAGGGGCAGAGTGTATCTGCTGCAGACCATGACCCACTCCCAGGCTTCAGGACAAATTCTAGAAGAGGAGGGCTTGCTTGTTGCTTCCCTGAATCATTGAAGTTGCAGGACAGAGTCGGTGGGAACTACAAGTCCCTGGTCTTTGGGGTAAAGAGACAAAGGGGGAACCAGCAGATGGGAA
>NW_027974701.1:0-206 GCF_054177405.1 Leptonychotes weddellii
CTACTGATTTTTTTTTTTTAAAGATTTTATTTATTTATTTGAGACAGAGAGAATGAGAGAGAGAGAGCACATGAGAGGGGGGAGGGTCAGAGGGAGAAGCAGGCTCCCTGCCGAGCAGGGAGCCCGATGCGGGACTTGATCCAGGGACTCCAGGATCATGACCTGAGCCGAAGGCAGTCGCCTAACCAACTGAGCCACCCAGGCGC
>NW_027974702.1:0-206 GCF_054177405.1 Leptonychotes weddellii
AGAGATTATATGCAAACAATAAATCATGGAACACTAGATCAAAAACTAATGAGGTACTGTATGGTGACTAACATAAGATAATAAAAAAAATTAAAAAATAAAAAGAAGAGGGGCAAATCCTCTGAGTACCATGGAAGGAGCATCTATACCTTCCTACAGGTCTTTGTTTCTGTAGAGTTTACAACGCTTGCCCCACTTCATAAATA
>NW_027974703.1:0-206 GCF_054177405.1 Leptonychotes weddellii
ACATAGTGGAGGCCCGGTAGAGTCGGTCCTCCTTAGTGGCTAGACCGTTTCCCACTGCCCTGCTGCTAATTGTTCCAGAAGGCACACTAACGCCGCTCTCTAGCCCTGTGGGCCTGTGGGCTGAGCCTCGTGAAGGCCTGCTTTCACATCGCAGCCTTGCTCTTGCTGACAACGGCCGCCAGGCGCATCACTCAGGGTCCGGGTGC
>NW_027974704.1:0-1109 GCF_054177405.1 Leptonychotes weddellii
GCTTCTCCCTCTGCCTCTCTCTCTCTCTCTCTCTGTCTCTCATGAATAAATAAATAAAATCTTTAAAAATAAATAAATAAATAAAATAAAATGCGTGAATTCCTAAATCATCATCGTGCAATAGAACTTTCTGAGATGATGGGGAAAATTCCATATCAGTATTGTTCAATACAGTAGACACTGGCCATGTGTGGCTACCAAGTGGTTGAAAGATGGCTGGTGAGACTATAGGAATGACTTTTTCATTTTATCTAATTTTAATTAATTTCAATTTAATTTTAAAGGCTAGTTTTAAAGCCACATGTGGCTAGTGGGTACTATACTAGATAGTGCAGCTTTTAGATAAACCCAGAAAACAAGGAGAGCCAATAGCTCTCTCCCCAAAACCTCAGGGGGTGTTTTCATCACAGTGGTGAATAAACAATGATCTGGGTTTAGACCTCTGCCTCACACATTCGGAATCTTGATTTGCCAGCACCTCAAGAGCAAAGCCATGTCCTAGGCATGAAGTCACATTAGCCAGGCTCAGAAAACTGTAGTATAAAGCACAAGGAAATTTTAATTCATAATAGAAATAACTGCTATGCCAAGCTTCTGGCGTCAACATGACCAACACAGTCTCTCCCGACACCAGGTTGCCCAGGAATTAGATAACCAAAGAAGAACTTACACAAATTTAAATTATGAAATTACATCATTTGACCCAATTTTTAAAAGTGGGCAAAGGGCTTGAGTAGACATTTCCCCAAAAAGGATACACAAATGGCCAATAAGTACATGAAAAGATGCTCACGATCAGGAATCATTCATGAAATACAAGTCAAAACCAGAATCAGATGCCACTTCACATGCATTAGAATGGCTATTGCCCCCCCGCCAAAAAAAGAAAAGGAAAGAACAAGTGTTGATATAGATATGTAGAAATTGGTATCCTTCTGCATTATTGGTAGGAATGCAAAATGGCACAGCCACTATGGAGGACATTTTGGCAGTTTCTCAAAAGTTAAATATGGAATTACCATGTGATCTAGCAATTCCACTTGTAAGTATACACCCAAACAAATAGAAACCAGGGACTCAAATACATGTTCACCCATGTTCACAGCAGC
>NW_027974705.1:0-206 GCF_054177405.1 Leptonychotes weddellii
GAGCCGTATCCGTAGCCACAGCCAGAGCCGTATCCGTAGCCACAGCCAGAGCCGTATCCGTAGCCACAGCCCAGTTTGCGGAAGCCACAGCCATAGCTGGAGCCATAGCCACAGCCCTGGCCTCCGTAACCGCAGCTTCCGTAACCGCAGCCTCCGTAACCGCAGCCTCCGTAGCCAGAGCCTCCATAGCCAGAGCCTCCATAGCC
>NW_027974706.1:0-206 GCF_054177405.1 Leptonychotes weddellii
ATGAATCATGGAACACTACATCTAAAACTAATGATGTAATGTATGGGGATTAACATAACAATAAAAAAAATTAAAAAAAAAAACACAAAGGAAGTTGCTCCTTTCTAGAGTGAAGAAACTCAGTTTACCCAGGCTCGTGATTAACAAGGGAAAGGCAAATGCATGAGAAACAGAGAAACATTTAACAAGGGAGACAATCATCACCC
>NW_027974707.1:0-206 GCF_054177405.1 Leptonychotes weddellii
CATAAGGAATAGCATGGAGGACATCAGGAGAAGGAAGGGAAAAATGAAGGGGGGAAAATTGGAGGGGAGATGAGCCATGAAAGACTATGGACTCCGAGAAACAAATTGAGGGTTTTAGAGAGGAGGGGGTTGGGGGAGGGGTTAGCCCAATGATGGGTATTAAAGAGACCACGTATTGAATGGAGCACTGGGTGTTATATGCAAAC
>NW_027974708.1:0-206 GCF_054177405.1 Leptonychotes weddellii
CACATCGGGCTCCCTGCTCTGCGGGAAGCCTGCTTCTCTCTCTCCCACTCCCCCTGCTTGTGTTCCCTCTCTCGCTGTGTCTCTCTGTCAAATAAATAAATAAAATCTTTTAAAAAAAAATTTTATTTGTATGACAGAGAGAGACATAGTGAGAGCAGAAACACAAGCAGGGGGAGTGGGAGAGGGAGAAGCAGGCTTCACGCCGA
>NW_027974709.1:0-206 GCF_054177405.1 Leptonychotes weddellii
AGGACCAGGGTCAGCGCTGACCTCGCACTTCTCCGAGGGGCTCACAGGGGTGCTCCTAGTCTCCATCTGGCCCCGGAGGGGCTCGGGGGAGTTGGTGTGACCGAAGTCGGGGCCAGGCCTGCTTGGTAGGAGGCCGTTACTGCGCTCTGGGCGACTGGGACAGGCGAGCGAGGGCCACTGAGGGAGGCTGGTGCTGAGCCGATTAG
>NW_027974710.1:0-206 GCF_054177405.1 Leptonychotes weddellii
AGATATCAGTTCTTATAGCCAAAGTCTTCTCCCTTGACCTTTGTCACCTGTGCTTGCTCTTGTTAGGATGTATGGATATTGTCATCTTTTTACCTATTTGGGTTTGCCTGACATTTCCAAACATATTGTAATTCTTGGATACCAGACATCATATGTCACTTAAGTCTATAATATTTTTTAGCTTTGTGATGGTGCTATTAATACTG
>NW_027974711.1:0-206 GCF_054177405.1 Leptonychotes weddellii
AGCCCCGTTTTACCAAGAGGACAGGGGGTTCGGGAACATGCCCAAGGTCCCTGAGCTTGTGGGGGTAGAGCCCCGGAATCTGGCTCTGTGACACCAGGGTGGTGTCCCCCACCGAGCCTCCCTCCCCAGGCAGCGGCGGGGAGGCCTGTTGCTGATCGGGCCCTGGGCGTGCGTGGGAAGGGCTCTGCACCCAGCGCCGCGCCGGC
>NW_027974712.1:0-206 GCF_054177405.1 Leptonychotes weddellii
ACATGCCGGTGTCTTGGCCTGTTTTCCTTGATCTTGGGAGGGGTCCTCTCTGCCTCTAGGACACGAATGTTTGTTTTATTCCCCAGATTGGAAGTTCTCAGCTACGATTTGCTCAAATATATCTTCTAGTCCTCTCTCTCTCTCCATCCCCTAAGGGATTCCAATAATTCTGACACTGGAACGTTTCATGGTGTCACTTATTTCTC
>NW_027974713.1:0-206 GCF_054177405.1 Leptonychotes weddellii
ATCCAAAGCCCTCCCTGAGAATCCTGTGAATTCCCTGGAGCTTACTTGGCTGCATTGCCTTTAGTTGTCTTGATCTGCACCCAGTTGCCCAGTGTTATGCCTGACCAACCTATTCTTTTTTTTTTTTTTATTCTTATGTTAATCCCCATACATTACATCATTAGTTTTAGATGAAGTGTTCCATGATTCATTGTTTGTGAATAACA
>NW_027974714.1:0-206 GCF_054177405.1 Leptonychotes weddellii
GCCCCTGGGGCTCCTTAGAGGAAGAGGTAAAGGAGCTCTTGCTCCAAAGGAGATATGCCTCTCCCTCATTCAGTATCCATACTGCTCACCCTGAAGAAGGCCCCCACAAGCTACTCAAGTGCAAGTACACTCTTTGGCCGTGGTTATTACTCTTACTGTGTAGTGCAGGATAATAAGATTGCTAGTAGACTCCTTGTGCGGGAACA
>NW_027974715.1:0-1109 GCF_054177405.1 Leptonychotes weddellii
TTAGCCCATCAATGCCTATTCATCTAAACATCTAACTTTAGCTATTCAAAACCTATTGATCCTTAAAAATCTCAGCTCAAGTATTACCTTCTAAGGAAGTTTTTGCCAACTTCACTGAGTCAAATGCCCCTATTATAGGCTCTCACAGCACCATGCACTGCTTGAGCATTTGGCACAGCTGTTGTGTGTGTGTGTGTGTAATCATTTCACTTATATGTGGTCTTCTAAGTAGACTGTACATTTCATGAAGGCAGGGTCCCTTTCTGGTTTTACTCATGATGCTATCTATGCCCACAAACCTATTCACGTCAAATAGAATGCGTTATGTGATGGAATGATGACTGAATGAATGAGTGTCTTGCTTGTCTCATAGCCTCAGGGTAAAGGATGATACCTACAACTGAGACATGGCTAAGACAATAGGAAACATCTTTAGGATTTGGGGGTGGGGCAGATAAGTGTTTAACTGTACTATTTATTTTTTCTTGAGGGGAAAAGTGAATATGTTTTGTCTGATTTGATTTGGAAGAATTGAAATAGAGAAAAGAAACTTTCCCTATTTTTTTACTTTTTTCTCTTTCCTGGACCTTTTATTTCTTTAAGGCACATTCTAGTATGTAATTCTTTGCTCTGGTCTTCTGGTTATGAAAATGACACCTCAGGTAGATCAAGTGATGAGCTGTGATTGCAGTAACTGCCTCCGAAGAAATAGCCGTTGAGGCTTTGAAGTATTTAGTGAAGATGTGAATTATCTAGAACAGGCAGTAATACACCCAAATGACTTCAAGAGTCAGACCAGGAAGGCGAAAGAATGAAGTGCATGAGTATAAGACAACATGGAAGAGTTAGGGCTGTGGAGTTCCAAAAAGTACATATTTAGCATAAAATCACTCAGATTACAAATTGGTTTTATTTTATTTATTTATTTGAGAGAGAGAGAGAGGGAGAGAGAGAGAGACGAGGAGCAGAGGGAGAGGGAGAGAGAGAAAGAATCTTAAGTAGACTCCATGCTGAGCACAGAACCCAATGCAGGGCTCAATCCCAGGACCCTGAGATCATGACCTGACCTGAAATCAAGAGTTGGTCGCTTAACTGATGAGCCACCCCGG
>NW_027974716.1:0-206 GCF_054177405.1 Leptonychotes weddellii
ACATAGTGGAGGCCCGGTAGAGTCGGTCCTCCTTAGTGGCTAGACCGTTTCCCACTGCCCTGCTGCTAATTGTTCCAGAAGGCACACTAACGCCGCTCTCTAGCCCTGTGGGCCTGTGGGCTGAGCCTCGTGAAGGCCTGCTTTCACATCGCAGCCTTGCTCTTGCTGACAACGGCCGCCAGGCGCATCACTCAGGGTCTGGGTGC
>NW_027974717.1:0-206 GCF_054177405.1 Leptonychotes weddellii
GGCGCCGCAGCACATTTTCTGAGCTACCTTTTCTGTGCAAAATGTGAGTGCTCAGTGGGAGGAGATACACAAAACCCTTTGCAAATTGCTAAATGCTATTCAAATGCGAGTTGATTACCTTGGTCTGTTGACACTGCAGCATCCTGCCACCACTCTGCAGCACCGGGACACACACCTTGCCGCCACCAACGTCCCCCAGGCCCCCA
>NW_027974718.1:0-206 GCF_054177405.1 Leptonychotes weddellii
CTGCTTTCTTTCTTTCTTTTTTTTTTAAAGATTTTATTTATTTATTTGACAGAGAGAGACATCGAGAGAGGGAACACAAGCAGGGGGAGTGGGAAAGGGAGAAGCAGGCTTCCCGCCGAGCAGGGAGCCAGGTGCGGGGCTCGATCCCAGGACCCTGGGATCACGACCTGAGCCGAAGGCAGACGCTCAACGGCTGAGCTACCCAG
>NW_027974719.1:0-206 GCF_054177405.1 Leptonychotes weddellii
AGTGGCAAAAAAAAAAAAAATCCCTCCCAAAACTTATTGTCCAGTGGGGAACCAGATGAGTAAATAGGCAATTCTGACTCAGTGCAACAGTTTGTGTAGTAGCATACTGAGCCCAGGTTAATTATAATACTGAAAAATTAGAAACAACCGAACTATCTTAACAATAGGAAGATGTCAAATTACTGCACAGCTGCTTGCTAGACTGA
>NW_027974720.1:0-206 GCF_054177405.1 Leptonychotes weddellii
GCCCTGAGCACTACATCACCTCTTCTTCATTAGGGCATTACTTTCAGGAACAGGAGACATAACTGGCTTTTCTAACACAGAGAAGCAGGCCCAGACTTAGACAAAATGAGAAGACAGAGAAAATTACCCAAAATGAAAGAACAAGATAAGGTCATAGCCAGAGATCAAAGTGAAACAGATGTAAGTAACATGCCTGATGAATTTAA
>NW_027974721.1:0-206 GCF_054177405.1 Leptonychotes weddellii
CCAAAGTGCAGCACACAAGAGCTCTGCAGGTGGAAGCGAGAAAACAGTGGGAACCAACCTGTCTGGAGTGGGTACTTCCCCACTGCTCCCCCTTGACACTCCCCAGACTCACTTACCCAGGTTAAGGAGTACTTCCCTTGAAAGCAGACTCATCCTGCCTTTCACGGAGAGAGAAATAATTAATTGTGAGGCTTTGGTGTCTGGGC
>NW_027974722.1:0-206 GCF_054177405.1 Leptonychotes weddellii
CCAGATATTGGGCGCCTGGGTGGCGCAGTTGGTTAAGCGTCTGACTCTTGGTTTCGCTCAGGTCTGATCTCAGGGTTGTGAGATTATGCCTCACATCAGGCTCTGCGCTCACCTCGGAGTCTGCTAAAGTTTCCTCTCCCTCTCCCTCTCCCTCTGCCCCTCCTCCCTCCTCGTGCACTCTCTCAAATAAATAAATCTTAAAAAAA
>NW_027974723.1:0-206 GCF_054177405.1 Leptonychotes weddellii
ATAAAAAAAAGACTAATGAATCACTGAACTCCACCTCTGAAACTAATAATACCCTATATGTTAATTAACTGAATTTAAATAAAATAAATTTTTCAAAAAGAAGTGAATTTCTTATAGACAGCTATATTAATTTCCTATAGCTGCTAAACCAAATTACCACAAACTTGGTGACCACGTATTTATTCTCTCACAGTTCTGGAGGTCAG
>NW_027974724.1:0-206 GCF_054177405.1 Leptonychotes weddellii
GGCCATAGTCCCATTTAAAAAGTAAAGTTTACAAGCTAATTTTTTGCACATTAAGGCAAAAAGAAAAGACAGGGCACCTGGGTGACTCAGTTGCTTAAGTATCTGCCTTTGACTCAGGTCATGATCTCCGGGTCCCGGGATCAAGCCCTGCATCGGGCTCCCTGCTCAGCGGGGAGTCTGCATCTCCCTCTACCCCTTCCCTCCCA
>NW_027974725.1:0-1109 GCF_054177405.1 Leptonychotes weddellii
CATGGCTTTTTTACCATGATTCTTTAGTCTTTCCAAGATAATTTTTTTAATTTTCTTTTTTTTCTTTTTCTTTTTCTTTTTGAATTTTTCTTTTTCCCTTTTTCAACCAACATCTTATCAATCCCTTTTTTAAAAGTCTTTTTTATTTTTCATTTTTAGAGTCATATTCTATCCCTTCATAGTAGTTAACCTTATTTTTGGTATATATGTGTAAGTTTTAAAATTTTGGGATACAGTTTCTTCTAACAGACCAAAATATACCCTAAATCTCTAGTGTATGGCTTTGTTCTAGTCTCCTGCCTGATCACATTCTCTCCCTTTTTTTTTTTTAATTCCTCTTCTTTCTTTTTCAACCAACTTCTTATATCAATTCCTTCTATAAAACCTTTTATAATTTTCATCATTACAGTCATATTCCAGCCCTTCATCATTTTTACCCTTATTTTTGTACAAAAATAAGGTTTTTTTTCTTTAAAATTGGAGGCACCTTCTTCCAACAGACCAAAATACACCCTAAATCTAGCATGTGGCACTGATCTATGCACCAGCCTGATCATATATGATCATACTCTTTTTTTTATCTTTTTTTCCCCTTTTTTTCTTTCTTTCCCTTTCTTTTCCCCTGGTTTCAGGTCTCTTCTGATTTGTTTAGTGTATATTTTTCTGGGGTCGTTGTTACCCTGTTAGCATTTTGTTCTCTTATTCATCTATTCTCCTCTGGACAAAATGACAAGAGGGAAAATATCACCTCAAAAAAAAAAAAGAAGAGGCAGTACTGACTGCCCGGGACCTAATCAACATGGACATTAGTAAAATGATCCGTGGCACAGTCGGGGCACTGCTCCTCCAGCAGGGACCCAACAAGCAGCAGATCTGGGGAGACTCCCCTTCCTCCCCCGGGGAGGAGTGGCGTGGGAGCACACTGCAGGGATCTGCTGGGTTTGGAGACTCCACACGGGGGAGTTCCGAATGATGATTTTAAAGATACTAGCTGGGCTTGCAAAAAGCATGGAAGATATTAGAGAAACCTTTCTGGAGAAATAAAAGAACTAAAATCTAACCAAGTCAAAATCAAAAAGGTTATTAATGAGGTGCAATCAAAAATGGGG
>NW_027974726.1:0-206 GCF_054177405.1 Leptonychotes weddellii
CAGGGGCTTTGTTGCAGATGGCCTGCACCCCGGTTCCGCGTGCTGCTCTCCTGGCTGGTACCTTGACACAGCTTGTCTTCTGTCTTCCCATTGCCTCAGCACAGTCTCCCTGGCACAGGGATCCGGGCCCTCTCGGGTGCGTCCAGCCTCATGTAACCTTCTTCGTGTGGGACAGAAGGGCTCGGTTATAGGATCGGGGCCGCCTC
>NW_027974727.1:0-206 GCF_054177405.1 Leptonychotes weddellii
ACATTCAGCTCCCTGCTCAGTGGGGAGTCTGCTTCTCCTTCTGACCCTCCCCCCTCTCATGTACTCTCTCTCTCTCTCTCTCTCATTCTCACTCTCTCAAATAAATAAATAAATCTTTAAAAAAAAAAAAAACTGGGCAAGAGAGAACATGACACAGTTGTTAACCACAGAAAGAATGAAAGGTCTGAAGAAAAAGAAATATGTGG
>NW_027974728.1:0-206 GCF_054177405.1 Leptonychotes weddellii
CAAATACTCAGTGATGCCACTTTATGAGGTATCTAACAGAGTTCACTTTCTTCTTAAGAATATGACAGAAAATCGGGGCTCCTGGGTGGCTCAGTCGGTTAAGTGTCTGCCTTTGGCTCAGGTCATGATCTCAGGGTCCTGGGATCAAGCCCCACATTGGGGTCCCTGCTCAGTGGGGCATCTCCCTCTCCCCCCACCCAGCCCCC
>NW_027974729.1:0-206 GCF_054177405.1 Leptonychotes weddellii
ACATCCAGGACTTGGTGTCGGCTCAGGTCCCCGATTTCCTTGCATGCTGAAATGATGTCAAAAGATTTCATTGGCAGAGAAAAATCCAGCCGGGGTCAGTGGGCAGGTCCCTTCCCCTTCCCAGACTCAGATAGGAAAAGGGTATAAAGTATCAGTTGTGCCTGCTTTTCTCATTCCATCCTGGCCACAAATGATGCCACAAGAGC
>NW_027974730.1:0-206 GCF_054177405.1 Leptonychotes weddellii
ATATATATTTTTTTATTCTTATGTTAATCCCCATACATTACATCATTAGTTCTAGATGAAGTGTTCCATGATTCATTGTTCGTGCACAACACCCAGTGCTCCATGCAGAATGTGCCCTCCTCAATACCCACCACCAGGCCAACCCATCCTCCCACCCCCCTCCCCTCTAGAACCCTCAGTTTGTTTTTCAGAGTCCATCTTCTCTC
>NW_027974731.1:0-206 GCF_054177405.1 Leptonychotes weddellii
AGCAGTTGCTTAACCAACTGAGCCACCCAGGCGCCCGAGAAGAGGGGAAAATTTTGGCACGTGGGAAAACCACATGAAATTAAAATTTCATCATCCATTAATAAAGTTTTATTGGAACCCCACCACACCCATTTGTTTAGGGGACACAACAGCCTATGGCTGTTTTCCTGCCGCAGCAGCAGAGCTGAGGAGCTGTGAATGAGACC
>NW_027974732.1:0-206 GCF_054177405.1 Leptonychotes weddellii
ATTGAGGAGGGCACATTCTGCATGGAGCACTGGGTGTTATGCACAAACAATGAATCATGGAACACTTCATCTAAAACTAATGATTTAATGTATGGGGATTAACGAAAGAATAAAAAAAAAAAAAAACCCAACCCCACTCCTACGTGTGAAGCAATTTGCCATTAACAAGACATTGTGTTGGGTGTTGGAGAAGGTTCGATTATGGA
>NW_027974733.1:0-206 GCF_054177405.1 Leptonychotes weddellii
TAAGCACTCAGCCGAAGGCTATAAAGCCATGCCTCCTCAAGCGGTGGACGGAGTGACTGTAGAGCAAGTTCATGCTGCTGTCGACTATATGGTTGATCAAGCTAAGTAATATCTCTTTCATATTTGGCTCAAATCAGTTCTGTTGAAGGCTTAAGTACAACAGTAACCGCAATAAGCCCTTAAAAAATATCTTGATAATTTGATAA
>NW_027974734.1:0-206 GCF_054177405.1 Leptonychotes weddellii
AGCCTGGTGATGGGTATTGAGGAAGCCACATTCTGCATGGAGCACTGGGTGTTATGCACAAACAATGAATCATGGAACACTACATCTAAAACTAATGATGTAATGTATAGGGATTAACATAAGAATAATAATAAAAAAAAACTCCTTGCTTCTCCTATCAGCCAATCAAACTCTTCAGCTTTTTTAAAGGTTTCCACCATATGGAC
>NW_027974735.1:0-206 GCF_054177405.1 Leptonychotes weddellii
GTCTAAACTGGTGGGAATACTTGGTAACACTCTTAGCCTGTGGAAAAGAAGACTCATTAACTCATTACTAGCCTTAAACTTTTTTTTTAAATTTTATTATGTTATGTTAATCACCATACATTACATCATTAGTTTTTGATGTAGTGTTCCATGATTCATTGTTTGCATATAACACCCAGTGCTCCATTCAATATGTGCCCTCTTTA
>NW_027974736.1:0-1108 GCF_054177405.1 Leptonychotes weddellii
AAACAGATACATAGATCAATGGAACACAATAGAGAGCCCAGAAATGGACCCTCAATTCTATGGTCAACTTATCTTCGACTAAGCAGGAAAGAATGTCCAATGGGAAAAAGACAGTCTCTTCAACAAATGGTGTTGGGAAAATTGGACAGCCACATGCAGAAGAATGAAACTGGACCATTTCCTTACACCACACACAAAAATAGACTCCAAATGGTTGAAAGACCTCAATGTGAGACAGGAGTCCATCCAAATCCTAAAGGAGAACACAGGCAGCAACCTCTTCAACCTCAGCCACAGCAACTTCTTCCTAGAAACATCGCCAAAGGCAAAGGAAGCAAGGGCAAAAATGAACTATTGGGACTTCATCAAGATAAAAAGCTTTTGCAAAGCAAAGGAAACAGTCAACAAAACCAAAAGACAACCGACAGAATGAGAGAAGATATTTGCAAATGACAACAGATAAAGGGCTAGTATCCAAAGTCTATAAAGAACTTATCAAACTCAACACCCAAAGACCAAATGATCCAACCAAGAAATAGGCAGAAGACATGACCAGACATTTTTTCAAAGAAGACATCCAAATGGCCAACAGACACATGAAAAAGTGCTCAACATCGCTCGGCATCAGGGAAATCCAAATCAAAACCTCAGTGAGATACCACCTCACACCAGTCAGAATGGCTAAAATTAACAAGTCATGAAACGACAGATGTTGGCGGGGATGCAGAGAAAGGGGAACCCTCCTACACTGTTGGTGGGAATGCAAGCTGGTGCAGCCACTCTGGAAAACAATATGGATGTTCCTCAGAAAGTTAAAAATAGAGCTACCCTATAACCCAGCAATTGCACTACTGGGTATTTACCCCAAAGATACAAATATAGTGATCCGAAGGGGTATGTGCACCCCAATGTTTATAGCAGCAATGTCCACAGTAGCCAAACTATAGAAAGAGCCAAGATGTCCATCGACAGATGAATGGATAAAGAAGATGTGGTGTGTATATACAATGGAATATTATGCAGCCATCAAAAAAAAAACCCATGAAATTTTGCCATTTGCAATGACGTGGATGGAACTAGAGGGCATTATGCTAAGCAAAATAAGTCA
>NW_027974737.1:0-206 GCF_054177405.1 Leptonychotes weddellii
ACCTTAATATTGATCTTATTTAACATGATTTCTTCTTAAAAAGTAAAATTACATCTGTGAAATACACTCTGAGTTTTTCCTGTAGAGTAGAAATTGTCTCTAATGTTGCTATCTGAGGCAAGAAATATCTAAATGTTGTGTATAATCCTATTAGGAGAGTTTCTTGTTTTTTGCATTTCTATTTAGATTCCATAATTAACTTTGAA
>NW_027974738.1:0-206 GCF_054177405.1 Leptonychotes weddellii
ATGTTTTCACTATTTTTGGACTCCAATTTTGGAGCCGCATGTGGAATTTATGGCCCATTTGTGAACAGACTCAATGGGGGGAAATGTCCTTTCTCAAGGCTTTATTTGCCACTAGATGATGCCCAGCAGTGTTTCACAGACACAGCAGGTGAATGCACTTACCAACTTGGTTGTGCAGAAGCAAGAAGAAAAGGAAGAACCGCAAA
>NW_027974739.1:0-206 GCF_054177405.1 Leptonychotes weddellii
GGTTAAGTGTCTGCCTTTGGCTCATGTCATGATACCAGGGTCCTGGGATGGAGCCCTGCATTGGGCTCCCTGCTCAGCGGGGAATCTGTTTCTCCCTCCCTCCTCCTCTTCCCCAGCTTGTGCATGCCTTTGCTCTCTCTCTCTTTCTCTCACTCACTCTCTCTCTCAAATAAATAAATAAAACATTTTTTTAAACTTATTTGAGA
>NW_027974740.1:0-206 GCF_054177405.1 Leptonychotes weddellii
AAATTTAAAAAAAGTATTAGTAATATATAAAGCTTTAGTAATTAAGACAGTCTGGTATTGGCATAAAGACAGGCATATAGGTCCATTGAACAGAACTGAGGGTCCAGAACTAAACCCTTACATATATGGCCAACAGATTTTCAACAAAGGTACAAAGGCAATTCAGAGGGAAAAGACAAATCTTTTCAACAAATGGTGCCGGAACA
>NW_027974741.1:0-206 GCF_054177405.1 Leptonychotes weddellii
AATCTTTAAAAAAAAATAATAAATAAAACCCACGTTCTTCATATAGCAGGAGACGAAGACGATCATGAATAGCATTGATTGCCTTGCCAAATAATGTGAACTTTATCCTCATGAGAAGCTCTGAAAGATTTTAAGTAGAGGATTGATGTGGTCAGATATGCATTTTGAAAGATCACCCTAAAAGTGGTGTAAAGGGTAGGTTGATG
>NW_027974742.1:0-206 GCF_054177405.1 Leptonychotes weddellii
AGAAAATTTTGTTTTATAAAAGTTAAACTATAAAGTTCTTGTATTATAGTGTTTGATATCAAGAAAGAAAACAAGTATGGGAATCTTTAATAGTACTACATTTTAATATGTAAGTGGAGAAATGTTATATTGAGAAAAGTGTTTGACCCACACATTTTTTTTTTAAGATTTTATTTATTCATTTGAGAGGGAGAGAGACAGAGAGA
>NW_027974743.1:0-206 GCF_054177405.1 Leptonychotes weddellii
ATCTCCGATACTGTGAGAAAATAAATATATTTTGGTTAAGCCATCTATTCTATGGCATTTTGTTATGGCAGCCCAAATCCAAAAAGACTAATTAATGACATTTTTTTTCTGAGTCTGAATCATAATAGAAATACTAATATAGATTTTTTAAAGTATGTCTTTATTATAGTTAATAATGTTTGATGCTGGGATTTTTTTTTATTTGC
>NW_027974744.1:0-206 GCF_054177405.1 Leptonychotes weddellii
AATAAATTTTTTTTTAAAAAGGCAGTGTGACTTTTCTTGTAGATTCTATTTATAACATTGAAATTTAGACCAAACGAACTAGCAGCAGTCTCCAGACAAGGATTTCACAAGCTGAATTTTCCATGCTCTGCAATTCTGTCTTCTCCTTCTTTGTCCGTTTCACTGCTTGTTAGCAGGGACAGAAGGAAGAGAGCAGGAGGAAAAGG
>NW_027974745.1:0-206 GCF_054177405.1 Leptonychotes weddellii
GTTGAATCTCAGATCTGTACCTCTGAAACAAATAATGCAATATATGTTAAGAAAAAAAAAAGAAGAAGAAGGTAGCGGGAGGGGAAGAATGAAGCGGGGGAAATCGGAGGGGTAGACGAACCATGAGAGACGATGGACTCTGAAAAACAAACTGAGGGTTCTAGAGGGGAGGGGGGTGGGAGGATGGGTTAGCCTGGTGATGGGTA
>NW_027974746.1:0-206 GCF_054177405.1 Leptonychotes weddellii
AGGGGCACCTGGGTGGCTCAGTTGGTTAAGCGTTGAACTCTTGGTTTCGGCTCAGGTCATGATCTCATGGGTTGGGAGATCAAGCCCTGTAACAGGCTTGGGATTCTCTCCCTCTACCCCTGCCCCCACTCATTCACTCTCTCTCTCTTTCTCTCTCTCTCCCTCTCAAATAAAGAAATAAAATCTTAAAAAAAAAAAAAGGAAAT
>NW_027974747.1:0-1108 GCF_054177405.1 Leptonychotes weddellii
GGCTTCTTTTTCCTGCTGCTCTCCAAACTCCTCCTATTAGCCACACACACCCGGAAGTCCACTGACACAAGAAGGTCAGTCCTCCCTGTGACAGAGATCAGGGAAGGCAAGAAATGCATCTGAGGGCAAACAGGCTCGGGACCAGCTCTGTATGTAATTAACGGAGTCAAATCTTCAGTTTACTGGGGGATGGCCAAGAGGGTCAGCACTGTTGTAATGCAGGCTGAGTATATTGGGATGAGCAGAACTGGTTTTGAAGCTATTTATTCTGTTTTATTTGGGGCGAGTTACTTAACCTTTACAAAACTCAGAGCCTTGTTTTGTGAGATGGTGATAATAATACCAATCTTCTAGAATTGTAAAGATTCAACATAATGAGCAGAAAACCTTCAACACAATGTCTAGACATGGGGAATGCTTTATTGTTTTCAGTGAAGATGGTGGTGGGGGTGGTGGGGATGGTAGTTGTCTACCCCCTCTCCCTGCCAGTCTATATTTCATTTTTGCATCTCCCACAGCCTGTCTTAGCAGGTTTTTCCAAGCTACTTAAAAATATAGACATCACTGGGCCTCTGAGTAACCTTATCAATATCAAGGTTACCTGAGGTTAAAAAGTCTGAATTGACAAAATGCCATGAAAGTTTCTGCATCTCGTCAAAACAATTATGAAGTGCTTTGTGCATACAATATACCTCATTTTATTCTGTGTTTTGTGTGAGTGTGTTTGTTCCTTTTTTTTTAGAGAGAGAGCACACAAGCCTGGGGGGGGGGTGCGTGAGATGGGGAGGGACAGCGGGAGAAGGAGAGAGAGAATCTCAAGCAGACTCCCCACTGAGCGTGGAGCCCAATGCAGGCTCGATCTCATGACCCTGGGATTATGACCTGAACTGAAATCAAGAGTCAGATGATGGGGCGCCTGGGTGGCTCAGTTGGTTAAGCGACTGCCTTCGGCTCAGGTCATGATCCTGGAGTCCCGGGATCGAGTCCCGCATCGGGCTCCCTGCTCGACAGGGAGTCTGCTTCTCCCTCTGACCTTCCTCCCTCTCATGCTCTCTGTCTCTCATTCTCTCTGTCTCAAATAAATAAATAAAATCTTAAAAAAAAAAAA
>NW_027974748.1:0-206 GCF_054177405.1 Leptonychotes weddellii
AAGAGGCGCCCCCCCACCTCCCACTCCAGACTTTATTCAGAGTGAGAAGAGGACCTGGATTGGAGCCCTGAGGAATGGCAACACTTAAAAAACTGGTAGAAGAATAGAAAGCTGAAAAGGAAATGATAAGAATTATCTTAACAGTAGGATGGAAACCAGGATAAGAGAGGGATTCCAGAAATAAGGACTCTAAAGCACTATGATTA
>NW_027974749.1:0-206 GCF_054177405.1 Leptonychotes weddellii
GTTAGTGTTCTGCAAAAGTGATACAGAGAAGATGCAAGAGCATAATGATATGGAGAAGAGTTACAAGAAAAAAAAGAGATATGCAAAACAAGAAAGAATGATTCCAAATCATGGTAAAGCTAAGAGAGAATGTGGCTCTGACATGGCAGGACATAGGATGGTAGCTGTTTTATGACTGTAAAAATGATCAAGTAACATTCAAAGAA
>NW_027974750.1:0-206 GCF_054177405.1 Leptonychotes weddellii
CTTTTTTTTTTTTTAAAGATTTTATTTATTTATTTGAGAGAGAGAGAATGAGAGACAGAGAGCACGAGAGGGAAGAGGGCAGAGGGGGAAGCAGACCCCCCGCTGAGCAGGGAGCCCGATGCGGGACTCGATCCCGGGACTCCAGGATCATGACCTGAGCCGAAGGCAGTCGCTTAACCAACTGAGCCACCCAGGCGCCCCAAGGA
>NW_027974751.1:0-206 GCF_054177405.1 Leptonychotes weddellii
AATCTTTAAAAAAAAAAAAATAATAATAATAATAATATTATGTAGAAATCAAGCCTAGACCTGGAACGAAAATCTGTATATTGTCTCTCTCTCTCAAATAAATAAAGAAACCTTTAAAAAAAAAAAAAAAAAAAAAAGAACTGAGAGATAGACAAATTATTTCTACTTTACCCTTTTGTATTATTTCACTACATATCAATCTGTGC
>NW_027974752.1:0-206 GCF_054177405.1 Leptonychotes weddellii
CCCCACAAAAAAAAATTTTTTTTTTAGTTTTTTTAGTTTGCCATAAAGCTCTTCAATAATGCTTCTTGTTTTAACCAAATTTACTATTGCTAATGGCTTAAGAGAAGGCCCTAGCCAATGAGACTGTCACTAAAAATCATAGATGATAAAGGAGACATCTCTAATATAAAGACAAATCTTAACACACACACACACAGTTCTTGTCA
>NW_027974753.1:0-206 GCF_054177405.1 Leptonychotes weddellii
AGAAAAATTTGTTTTATAAAAGTTAAACTATAAAGTTCTTGTATTATAGTGTTTGATATCAAGAAAGAAAACAAGTATGGGAATCTTTAATAGTACTACATTTTAATATGTAAGTGGAGAAATGTTATATTGAGAAAAGTGTTTGACCCACACATTTTTTTTTTAAGATTTTATTTATTCATTTGAGAGGGAGAGAGACCGAGAGA
>NW_027974754.1:0-206 GCF_054177405.1 Leptonychotes weddellii
AAAAAGCCAATAAAAGGATGTAGTATTGGAGTAGCTGCTGGAGAAGTGGGGACTCCCTTCTGCCAGGACTGTTTGGAATGCGTCCCCTAACTGTCCCCTAAAAAGACAAGAGCCTGGACCGGTTAACCACAGGCTCCTATCCATCATTAGGTGAGAGTTGTCTCCAGGATATTAACTTCCTTGCACTTCGGGCTGCACCCGCTGCG
>NW_027974755.1:0-206 GCF_054177405.1 Leptonychotes weddellii
CAAGTGTGGAGGGGGTGAGGGATAGCACAAGGCTCTCAGGAATTTGGAAGCAAGTTTCCAGGACCATGAGGGCCTAGCTGGTGTTATGAGGTCACTTACTGTCTAGTAACACTTTAGTCATGAGACCTTCAGGTATTTTTCAGTGGACCATAGGCTTGAAGGATGATGGCCACCATCTATTTGGTGGTAGAGATAGAGGACATTTC
>NW_027974756.1:0-206 GCF_054177405.1 Leptonychotes weddellii
TAGTCACTATGTGTCTCCCCAAATTTCTAATATTATGGTATCTGTTCCTCAAAAATATTTTTCCTACTTTTTCATCGAAAATTTCTTATTTTCCAATTTATGTTCAGTCTCTCATTGCTTTCCCTTAACTTCTCCCCTGCTTCATATCCCATTCCTTAAATCCCTATAACCAACCCATCATAGACTTGTATAATATTCTTCTGTAA
>NW_027974757.1:0-206 GCF_054177405.1 Leptonychotes weddellii
AGTAGATTGGGGCACCTGGGTGGCTCAGTCTGTTAAGCATCTGCCTTCTGCTCAGGTTGTAATCCCAGGGTCCTGGGATCAAGCCCCGCATGGGGGGCTCCCTGCTCAGCAGGGAGTCTGCTTCTCTCTCTCTCCCTCTGCCTCTCCCCCTGCTTGTGCTTTCTCTCTCTGCCAAATAAATAAATAAATCTTTAAAAAAAGAAGAA
>NW_027974758.1:0-1108 GCF_054177405.1 Leptonychotes weddellii
GACTGTGCCGCGGATCACGGTTTATGGCAACCCCGAGCTGAGAGCCCGCGCCTGGGCTCCGCCTCTGCAGCCGGCTTCCCCGCTCCGTTACCTGGGAGCTCTGCCACACTCAGGCACCCCCGGTCTTTCTGTGACCCCGAGGGTCCTGAGACCACACTGTCCCGGAGGGTTCCACCCCCCGCTTAGCCACCAGAGTGACGTCCCTCAGCGGGGCAGACTTTTAAAAGTTCCTATTTTGTGCTCTGCGGCTCTATCACTTGCCAGAAGCGGCCGACGGAGGCCCCTCCCCTGCCGTCTATCCTCCCGAATATCGCCTCGGGTTCACTTCTCCGCACGTCCTACCTTGCAGAAAGTGGTCGCTTTTCTGATGAGAGAGTTGTTGCTCTTCTTTTCTTCGATCTCCTGTTGAGTTTGTAGGTGTTCAGAATGGTTTGATCCCTATCCAGCTGAATTCCTGAGAGGAGACGAAATCCAGATCTCCTACTCCTCCGCCATCTTGCTCCGCCCCCCAACCCTGAACCTCTTTAAGTATTTGAGTTCACAACCTATTGGAAAACTTAAAAATTG
Organism: Leptonychotes weddellii; assembly: GCF_054177405.1. Classification (NCBI taxonomy): domain Eukaryota; kingdom Metazoa; phylum Chordata; class Mammalia; order Carnivora; family Phocidae; genus Leptonychotes; species Leptonychotes weddellii. Next base: position 568 of record NW_027974758.1, read on the forward strand.
GCATTTTTCTTGACATGCCCTAGCCATGACTTAGTTATGTTCTCTTTCTCAGCATGGTATTTTCCAAAATTTTCTCGTTTCTGGTAGTAATTAGCTTGTACCATTGGCTCCAAAGCTTGTTCTAAGTCCAATAGTAGCAGCAAGGTCCTTAAAGAATCTGGTCTCTGGCAACAGATAAGGGCAAAGTGTTTGAACTCATCCAAGCATATCTTTCCCATCAACCTTATCTCACCCATCTGGTATCTATGTAAGTTGGATTAAAATTCATGTCCAATTTGCAATTTCCTAAGGAAGTTTCTTAGACTTTCTGTATATGTTGCACAGGTAATAAATAATGCTATGCAGGATTTACTTCTTTGTATATTCAGCACCAAAAGGAAACTTCTCAAATTGTACTCAATAATGTCTCTTTCCTTTATGATGCTGTACCAGGAACCGTAATAGCACACAGTTATTTGTCTTGTACTCAATCCATTGCATCCTGACTCCCAAGAATTTGACAGGCATGGTGGAAATGCACTCTAGACTTAGTTCTATAGTA
>NW_027974759.1:0-206 GCF_054177405.1 Leptonychotes weddellii
AGAAGAGCTGTGCTCATGGTTGACAGGGATATTCACACCAAGGATGGCAGAAGGAAAAGCTGTGCATTTATTGGTATTCTTAGTCCTTTCTATTTTTTAAATTTTTTTGATGCATTAAAAAAAATTTTTTTAAATTGGTGTAAATCCGCAAAACACCAAGTTAACCATTTTAAAGGTCACAATCCAGTTGCATTTAGTACATTCCC
>NW_027974760.1:0-206 GCF_054177405.1 Leptonychotes weddellii
ACTGAATTACTGGGGCGCCTGGGTGGCTCAGTCAGTTAAACCGCTGCCTTCGGCTCAGGTCATGATCTCAGGGTCCTGGAATCGAGCCCCGCGTCGGGCTCTGCGCTCAGTCTGCTTCTCCCTCTTCCTCCGCTCTTCCCTCCAGTCGCGCACACGCATGTGTGCCCGTGCTCTCGCTCTCTCTCTCAAATAAATAAAATCTTAAA
>NW_027974761.1:0-206 GCF_054177405.1 Leptonychotes weddellii
GAGAGCACTTGAGTTTTCCAAGGAAATGCAAGACTATGGTGGCTAAAACTGAGTGGATAGAGAAGAATGATTTGAAGTGGGCTGAGGAAAAGAGCCAGATCACATAGGGCCGTGTAGGCAGTGACAAAATATTTGGGTTTTTTGTTTTGTTTTGTTTTGTTTTCTAAAGCTTATTCTAGTCTCTATGACCCACATATACCGTACCC
>NW_027974762.1:0-206 GCF_054177405.1 Leptonychotes weddellii
AAGGCGTTGGGAAGTCACTGAAAGGTATCCGACTTGGAAGACCTTTGGTCACTGTGTGCTGTCAACGTTACTCTGGCAGCATTGTGAAACATGAAATGAATGAGAGGTGGTGAGGTAGGTAAGGGGGCCTGTTCAGAGATGCTGGTAGCACTCTAGAGAAGAAATGGCAGTGGTTTGAACTGGAGGGAAAGGTAGAATTAGAGATG
>NW_027974763.1:0-206 GCF_054177405.1 Leptonychotes weddellii
ACAAGACAAGTGTATCATCAAACACTAATGGCCCAGAATCTCTCTGATTCTGGCAAAATCATAGAGTTGATTCTGCATAAGAATTCAAGGAGTATTGAGGAAGAGTAACAGTTTAAGACCAACTAAGCACAGCAAAAAAAGTAATCTACTGACGCTCAGTGCTCTATTATTGAAGGAAAGTTTTATTTGGAGCTATTTGAATCTGA
>NW_027974764.1:0-206 GCF_054177405.1 Leptonychotes weddellii
GAGTGAGATCAGTTTTTATTGAATCTGTCTGCTCTTTGCAGAGTTATTTTGTGGTCTCTTTCATTGGGCCAATTACATTTATGAAGATGAATTATGACAGGCGAGCACCCGCGTGCATGGATTACCATGTGCTAACTATGTAATTAGTGGCCAGTGTCTAGGAGGGGAGTTTGTTGGATATTTCCATCAGAAAAAAAAACAAACAA
>NW_027974765.1:0-206 GCF_054177405.1 Leptonychotes weddellii
TGGGGGGCGCCTGGGTGGCTCAGTTGGTTAAGCGACTGCCTTCGGCTCAGGTCATGATCCTGGAGTCCCGGGATCGAGTCCCGCATCGGGCTCCCTGCTCGGCAGGGAGTCTGCTTCTCCCTCTGACCCTCCTCCCTCTCATGCTCTCTGTCTCTCATTCTTTCTCTCGCAAATAAATAAATAAAATCTTTAAAAAAAATAAATAA
>NW_027974766.1:0-206 GCF_054177405.1 Leptonychotes weddellii
CCTGGGTGGCTCAGTTGGTTAAGCGACTGCCTTCGGTTCAGGTCATGATCCTGGAGTCCCGGGATCGAGTCCCGCATCGGGCTCCCTGCTCGGCAGGGAGTCTGCTTCTCCCTCTGACCCTCCTCCCTCTCATGCTCTCTGTCTCTCATTCTCTCTGTCTCAAATAAATAAATAAAATCTTTAAAAAAAAAAAAAAGAAAAGAAAA
>NW_027974767.1:0-206 GCF_054177405.1 Leptonychotes weddellii
AACTACAAATTGAAATTAGTAAGGAGAGAGAGGGAGACTGAGGAGAGGAGGAGAACTGGCTTCTTGTCTCTGCACTACCTTTAATTACCTATGTGACCCCAGGTAAATCACATAAACTCATCTGCAGTAAAGAGGTTACATTCCATTAGAAGGTCTCTATGGTCCCCACAGTTTTGTTTCACAAAATGAGCACATACTCGGTGTAA
>NW_027974768.1:0-206 GCF_054177405.1 Leptonychotes weddellii
CTTTTTTTTTTTTTTAAAGATTTTATTTATTTATTTGAGACAGAGAGAATGAGAGAGACAGAGAGCACATGAGAGGGGGGAGGGTCAGAGGGAGAAGCAGGCTCCCCGCCGAGCAGGGAGCCTGATGCGGGACTCGATCCTGGGACTCCAGGATCATGACCTGAGCCGAAGGCAGTCGCTTAACCAACTGAGCCACCCAGGCGCCC
>NW_027974769.1:0-1108 GCF_054177405.1 Leptonychotes weddellii
TTTAGTATGCTTATAGGCTTTTTTTTTTTTTTACCATGCAATTTTTAATGGAATCAAGTGTATTGCTGTTTTTCCTTAGGGCTTCTGAATTTGAAATCACGTTTAGACAAGTTTTCTCCACTGCTAGCTTATAGAGGGATTTCATTGTGGGTGTAGTTTTGTGGACAGGAGAGAGAGGAGATAGAAAAGGGTCACGTGAGTGTCAGGTGTAATAGGAATCCTGAGGAACCCTCATGTGAGAAATCTGTAAAAACCATTTCACTAAATCAGGAGAATTAGATGTTCAGATCAGAGTTGTAGTGCTGTGTTTGTCTTTGAGAACTAGGTCTCTATTATTTTCTGCGTTGCATGGATATAGATCCAGGCCCCCACCTAACTGATAGAGAAGGTCTTACATGAAGCAGAAACTCCATGTCACCTCAGATCGATCTGTCAGATGACTAAATGGGAAGAACCACCCTCCTAGGGATACAGCAGACATAAAACCAATTCCAAAATATACCACTCAAACAGAGCCAAGGACTAAATAGAAAGTAAAACCTCCAACTCAAGCCCATAAGGAAAAGCAAGACTGAAATCGACACTATATGTCTCATCCTTTACTCTCCATGAGTGAGGTTAATCAGGAGAAGGTAACAGTCTGCTAGTCCTATGCAAGAGGACCGAGGTGCGAGTTACAAGGTGGCACCTTTTGTCAAGTTACAACCTCTTCCACTCAACCCTATCATTTCTTGCTTCGATGCTGGGATTCTAGGACTTGGGGGGTCAAGCTTGGACTAATCTTCCTTAGAATGGAGGTCATACCTCATGGGGGGCGGGGGGCACTAATATCCATGTTGCTTCCTGTGGGCATTTCCAGTCATGCAGGTCTGGAGATGAAGAGAGGGAAGGTTGTGATGCAGATGTAGAATTAGACTGATAGTGTCTGGCACACAGTAGACACCCAATATGTATTTAATTAATTAATTAGATGTAGATGTAGGCATAAACAAGAAACGAAGCTATGCATGTGTCCTTTCAGTCTTTTTATACAAATGAATTTTTCATAAAGTAATTCTACAAAGCCAGAAGACAGACCATAAATTTTGTTGTCATTGTTGTTGTTTTC
>NW_027974770.1:0-206 GCF_054177405.1 Leptonychotes weddellii
AATTTTGGAAATGTTTACAAATCACTCATAATTTTGCTCATATGAGTAAAAAGGGCGAAAGATACACTTAATTAAATGAGAATCTTAAATCATCACATGGTTTCACAGAAAAACTCAAAAAGTTTCTTATAAATATCTTCCCCAACACCAGCATCTACAGAATGTCCTAAGAGATCTATGTTTTCTTCTCTTTATGAAAATAAGGT
>NW_027974771.1:0-206 GCF_054177405.1 Leptonychotes weddellii
AGGGGGGGGGAGGATGGGTTAGCCTGGTGATGGGTATTGAGGAGGGCACATTCTGCATGGAGCACTGGGTGTTATGCACAAACAATGAATCATGGAACACTACATCTAAAACTAATGATGTAAATTATGGGGATTAACATAAGAATAAAAAAATTAAAAAAAAAAAGATGAGCTATGAACGGATAACTGTCGAAACTAGGTTAGGC
>NW_027974772.1:0-206 GCF_054177405.1 Leptonychotes weddellii
ACATCGTTGAATTCTGAAGGAAGAAGAATTCACTGACAAGAGACTAATAAATCAGTGGTGTATGCCATAATCTCTAGGGTAACCATAAAAGTATAATTCACAACTGCAAGAAAGCAAGCTCGCGCAGCTCCTGCTCAGGCAGGGCACGCACCCAGGACCTCTGTTTCTCAGCGATGGAAAAGCACAGCCGCGCCCTCCGGATGCCG
>NW_027974773.1:0-206 GCF_054177405.1 Leptonychotes weddellii
GTTTACCGGGTCTCACTACCTCATTAGCTTTCACACAGTCTCACAATTCATAAAATGTGCCTCTGCTCAGCAATTCTGGAAAAGAGGAAGCTAAACTCATTTTCTTTTTCAAATATAATATGTAATTACAATTATATGTATGTTTAGAATGTATACCTTGTTTTCTCCAAATCAAAATAATTTGGAGCAGTTTACAAGTGTAACAA
>NW_027974774.1:0-206 GCF_054177405.1 Leptonychotes weddellii
ATTTGAAAGGTATTAGGTAATACTATAGTCATACCATTTTCATCTTCCCTTCAGTCCTCCAGTATATCTACATACTACCGCATTCCCATTAATAATGGTGGCTTACCATGTCAATAACTCTTGATCTTGGGCAGTGGTAGGAGGGTATGCCCACATGGAGGGATGTATTTGCCAAAGTTGTCCTGGTTCTTGTAACAAGATCTCCA
>NW_027974775.1:0-206 GCF_054177405.1 Leptonychotes weddellii
ATGCCATGTTTTCCCAATCCTCTCAAGTGGTTTCTTATTGATATTGATACAGATCAGGGACCGTGGATTATGCTGATGAGCTCATAAAGGATCTGCTACTCACCAACAATGCCAAGGTCTTGTTTTCTTGACGAGTAGTTGATGCTGATTGCAGAGGATGTCCCTGAACTTGAAATTGTGTTGTTTCCCCACCAGGGACCTTGAAC
>NW_027974776.1:0-206 GCF_054177405.1 Leptonychotes weddellii
GAACTAAACATACACAATATCATAGAGGAGGGTGATTTGTCGGGGCGCCTGGGTGGCTCAGGCGGGTGAGCATGTGACTCTTGATTTAGGCTAAGGTCATGATATCAGGGTCATGGGATCGAGCCCTGTGTTGGGCTCTACACTCAGCACAGAGTCTGCTTGAGATTCTTCCTCTCCCTCTCCCTCTGCCCATCTCCACACATGCA
>NW_027974777.1:0-206 GCF_054177405.1 Leptonychotes weddellii
GGAAAAATGTCTGTTCATGTCTTCTGCCCATTTCTTGATTGGATCATTTGTTCTTTGGGTGTTGAGTTTGATAAGTTCTTTATAGATTTTGGATACTAGCCCTTTATCTGATATGTCATTTGCAAATATCTTCTCCCATTCTGTCGGTTGTCTTTTGGTTTTGTTGACTGTTTCTTTTGCTGTGCAAAAGCTTTTTATCTTGATGA
>NW_027974778.1:0-206 GCF_054177405.1 Leptonychotes weddellii
TCTTTGGGATGCAGCAAAGGCAGTCCTAAGAGGAAAGTATATAGCAATACAAGCCTTTCTCAAGAAACAAGAAAGGTCTCAAATACACAACCTAACCCTACACCTAAAGGAGCTGGAGAAAGAACAGCAAATAAAGCCTAAACCCAGCAGGAGAAGAGAAATAATAAAGATCAGAGCAGAAATCAATGAAATAGAAACCAAAAGAA
>NW_027974779.1:0-206 GCF_054177405.1 Leptonychotes weddellii
CCATGTATTTAGAAGCTATCTTGTCAAGGCCCTCATGAAACCTGTCTTCTCAGGATTTTTAATTTTATTATGTTAATCATCATACAATACATCATTAGTTTTTCTCAGGATGATTTTTTTTTTTTTAGGGTTCCATGATTCATTGTTTGTGCATAACACCCAGTGCTCCATGCAGAATGTGCCCTCCTCAATACCCATTCCCAGGC
>NW_027974780.1:0-12306 GCF_054177405.1 Leptonychotes weddellii
TATAGCTACCATCTGTCCCATTACATCGTTATTACAATATCATTGACTGTATTGACTGTATTCTGCTTTTTATTACCATAACTTATTTATTCCATAACTGGAAGTCTGTATCTCCCACTTGCCTTCACCCATTTTACCCACCCCCCATCTACCACCCCCCTCACCTCTGACAACCATCAATTTGCTCTCTGTATTTATAGTTCTAATTCTGCTTTTTGTTGGTCTATTCATTTTTTTTTAGATTCTATTTATGAGTGGAATCATACGGTATTGTCTTTCTCCATCTGACTTATTTCACTTAGCATAATACTCTCTAGGTCCATCCATGTTGTCTCAAATGGCACAATCTCATCCTTTTTTATGGCTGTGTAATATTCCATTGTATATATGTACTACATTTTCTTTATCCATTTGTTCATTGATGGACACTAAGTTGCTTCCATGTCTTGGCTATTGTATATAATGCTCAGTAAACATAGGGGTACATATATCTTTTCAAATTAGTGTTTTAACTTTTTCCCAGGTAAATATGTAATAGTGGAATTATTGGATCATATGGTATTTTTATTTTTTTAATTTCTTGAGGAACTTCCATACTGTTTGCCACAGAGGCTGTGCCAATTTACATTCCCATCAGTGGTGCACGAGGGTTTCTTTTTCTCCACATCCTTGCCAACACTTGCTATTTCTTATCTTCTTGATTTTAGGCATTCAACCAGGTGTGAGGTGATATCTCACTGTGGTTTTGATTTGCATTTCCCTGATGATTAGTGATGTTGAGCATCTTATCATGTGTCTGTTGGCCATTTATATGTCTTCTTTGGAAAAATGTCTATTCAGCTCCTCTGTCCATTTTTAAAATCAGATTGTTTGGGGGTTTTTTGTTGTTGACTTGTATAAGTTGTATGTTAGCATATAAGTTGCATATATAATTTTGAATATTAACCCCTTATCAGATATGTCATTTGCAAATATTTTCTCACATTTAGTAGGTTGTCTTTTTGTTTTCTTGATGGTTTCCTTTGCTATGCAAAAGTTTCTTATTTCGATGTAGTCCCAATCATTTATTTTGTTTTCCCTTGCCCTAGAAGATATATCTAGAAAAATGTTGCTTTGGCTGATGTCAGAGAAATTACTGCCTGGGCTCTCTTCTAGGATTTTTTTGGTTTCAGATATCACATTTAGGTTTTTAATCCATTTTGAGTTTATTTTTGTGTATGGTGTTAGAAAGTAGTACAGTTTCATTGTTTTACATATAGCTGTTCTGGCTTCCTAGCACCATTTACTGAAAAAACTTTTACCCATTATATATTCTTACCTCTTTTGTAAAATTAATAGAGTAATTGACCATATAAATGTGAGTTTATTTCTGGGCTTTCTATTCTATTCCATTGATCTGTCTGTTTTTGTGCCGGTACCAGACTGTTTTGATCACTACAGCTTTGTAGTATAACTTGAAATATGGAATTGTGATGCCTCCAGCTGTGTTCTTCTGCAACATTGCTTTGGCTCTTTAGGGTCATTTGTAGTTCCATACAAATTTTAATATTACTTGTTTGAGTTTTGTGAAAAAAGCTGTTGGTATTTTGATAGGGATTGCATTGAATTTGTAGAGTGCTTTGGGCAGTATGGACATTGTACCAATATTTGTTCTTCCAATTCATGAGCATGGAACATCTTTCCATTTGTTTGTGTCATCTTCAGTTTCTTTCATCAGTGTTATATAGTTTTCAGAGTACAGGTCTTACACCTCCTGGTTAAGTTTATTCCTAGGTATTTTACTCTTTTTGGTGCAATTGTAAATGGAATTGTTTTCTTAATTTCTCTTTCTGTGACTTCGTTGTTAGTGTATAGAAATGAACCTTTTCAAATCTTAATTGACCGTATCTCTTTTTTCATGAATTCCCTGTTTCGTTTCATTTCTTTTCACTTTTTCTTTTTTCTTGTCTTTGTCTTTTTCTTTTTCTGAGTAGGCTCCATGCCCAGCATGGAGCCCGAAGTGGAGCTTTAACTCACAACCCTGAAATCAAGACCTGAGCTGAGATGAAGAGTTGGACACTTAACTGACTGAGCCACCCAGGCGCCCCTCCCCGTTTACTTTCTACTTAAACATTCTTTCTTTTTTCTCTTTTTGACTTGTTAAGGTCCTTTATATATTGAAGATTTTGTCCTCTATACACGGTATATGTTGGAAATATTTTTAGTAGTAATGCTTTGAGTTTAATTTAGATTACCGTGCTTTTACAGAATTGTTACTTAACCTAAAAGTTAATTACAAGTTTTCTTTCAAAATTGATCTTGAGGATATTCTGATAGTTATGAGCCTATTGATATTATGAGATCTCCTGCTTGTAATTACTTTCTAATTTTTATTCATGAAATATTCCAAATGCTTGTAAGAGTGTAATCATTTAAGCAGCCCTCAGAGAATCTCTCCCTCCCATCTGGGAAGCAGGGACACCTTCTTCCTCTAGCTCTTCATGCCTCAGCCCCTTCCAACCCCTGTGATGCCTCGCTGCTAACAAGCCACACACTTCTTTTCTCTGTGCTTTCTGCATAATACCTTTTTCTGAGGAAGGGAGCACTGAACAGCCTAATTTGAATTATGGTACCAGGTAGGGACCAAGGAAAAAACAGGAAAAACTTGATTATCATTTCAAGTAGATTCTCCTGACACACAGAGATGACACAGCAATGGTGATTGTTATCTCTGTGTTCTCGGGTGACAAGGAAACTGTGTTTCTCCTAGCAGTGCTTTCCTCCTGAATGCCTTTGCTCAGAATATGCCACCACTTTCTGGATTGAAAAGTTCAGCTACTTGGGGTAGTGGAAAAACCACAGACTAAGGGCCAGACAGTTCTGTGCAGAAACGTTCTCACCGGCCATGTGAACAGAAGCCAGTTATTTGACTTCTTGGACCTCAGTTTTCTTGCCTGAAATATGGGAGTTCTGTCATCTACATCATGGGGTCGTTGTTGGAATTAATAAGATAACGTCTGCGATGCCCTTTATACGTTGCACTCTATGCAGAAGGTGCTCAGTAAGTGGTGGCATTAGGTAATTATTATTTGATATTCTGGGCTTGTCCAGTCCTCTTTCCCAGAATATTTTGCTGCATCGGTGGAGGAAGCACTCGTCTTTCTTATTCCTCCTGTGCTTGCATGAGCAGGCACCTTGGGGGTGCCGCTAGAATCCGTTCTCCCCAACTGCTGTTGTGCCAGCAAAGCTGTGTTAATAATAATAATTGCTTCCCTTTCTTGTGTCTGTGCCAGGCCTTTTCCCAAGCATCTTACAGTTGTGAAATAGGTGCTATGGTTAACACACGGAGGCATAGAGAGGCTGAGGAATCTCTCCCGGGACGGACTGGTGGTGAAGGGCGCAGCCGGGTCGCCAACACCAGCCGCCCGCTCCCCTGCCCAGCAGTCTCCCGGCGTGTTGCTGGGCTGCCCCCTAGAGTGGCAGCCGTCCCGTTCGGGGACATTTAACTCAGACATGAAAACACGTGCTAGAAGGAGAAGAAGGAAGATGCCCGGAGTTGAGTGTCATTAACCCGCAGGGTGGTGTCCGTAAGGAGCAAAGCCACTGCCAGACAAAATCCATGCCTTCTGCTAACAACAAACTAGCTTTGTATTTCTTTCAGTAAAGAATCTCCACAATGCCAGGAGAATTCCTGTCGATGGTAATGGTGTCATTTCTTGTTCTGCCGCGAACGCTCTTCTGTAATTGCAGCCCTAGAAACACGAGCTGCAGGAGAGCAGGAGGGAAGCCTTTGTTGATAGTACCGTAGGGTCTGTCGCCTTTGAGTAAATAAATAGACCTTATTTATTAAGCATGTAGAATCTATTTAAAATACTAACTCTAACAGAAGCAATAGAAGGATATATAGATTTCCCATGGATTGTAAACCTCAAATAATAATATTGCAATATTAGCAATCTAAACGAGCTTTGTCTTAATACTCCTTTTAGCACCCAAGATAATGATGTTTCTCTCCTCAATTCTATTTTAATCTGAAATACAAACAGCTTAGGCTTTGCTTGCCTTGAGTCATGATTATGGTGAGGTTGAGCCATCTGTGTTTTTCTTATTCTGCTCATAGCTCCAAGGAGAAGTCTCCAAATTGAACAAGTTGGGAGGATTTCTGTGGAGTAAATTCAAACATACAGTGACATGTAAAACCCTGCAAGATTTTATGTTGCCTGGGAACCTTTTTCTCTCTTGGATTGAGTTAGGAGTGAGAATTAATCTCACCCTGCCAAATCATCTACAATTTTCATAACCTTTTGAGGTCTGGAGCCATGTTTCATGCCAGATTTTGCTCACTTCATGTATAATCCCCAGTCTGCTTCTTGTTGACTTCTGAGATTATAAAATTGACTGTGTTTGTTTAAATCAGGATCTATTAAGTTTCTCTCTTGTTGGGACACTAAAAAGCTTTACATATGCACAACTCATGTTTTTAAGTTCACATCAGGAAGAACGGCCATGCCCTCCTATAATGCATTCCCTGGCTGAGACCAAGACTTTGGATAGATTCACCTTGACAGGGCTTACGTTGACCTAAAAATCTGTTGTATTTTATAGCTTCAAAAAGTATAATTGACTTTTACCATAAACTGTACATGTTTAAACTGTATAATTTGATAAGGTTTGACATATCTATGCACTCATGAAATGCTTACCACAATCAAAATAATGAGCATATCTATTATACCAAAAAGTTTTCTTACTCTTTTTGTCATCTCTCCGTCCCACCTACTCAACTCCCCAGGCAAATCCTGGATCCTTCTGCCTGTCTCTATAAATTATTTTGCATTTTCCAGGATTTTATATAAGTGAAATCATATGGAATATACTCAATATCTGGCCACTTTCACTCAGTATAATTATTCTAAAATCCATCCATGTTGTCAAGTATATTGGCAGCTGAACAGATAGTGAAAGGGATATCCTTGGCCTGTTCCTGATCTTATAAGGAAAATAAAATTAAATATGAGGATACCTGTAGGTTTTAAGTACATCATCTTTATTAGGTTGAGGAAGTTTCCTTCAAATTTTAGCTTTCTAAGAGAATGGATATCAGAATTTTAAAAATGCTTTATCTGTGTCTAGGGAGATGATCACGGGTGTTTTTTTCTTTCTCAGCCTGCCAGTTTGGCAAATTACATTGATTGATTTTTTTTATGTTAAACTAATCTTGCATTCCTGGGATAAACCCTACTTGATCATGATATATTACCCTTTATGGAGATCATGAGATTCAGTTTGCTAAAATTTTGCATGGAAGTTCATGACAGATATTGTCTATAATGTTTTTCTAATGTCTCTGTCTGGTTTTGGTATCAGGGTAATGCTGGCCTCATAAAAGAATTGGGACACATTCCCTCCTCTTCAATGTTCTGGAAGAGTATGTATAATAGAATAACTACTATTTTTTCTCTAATATTTAATTTCTACTAGAGTAAAATTCCCCAGTTAAATCATCTGGGATTGAAGTTTCTTTATGGGAATGATTTTAACACAAATCCCATTTCTTTAATAGGGGCTATATAGATTATTTTTTCTTTAGTGATCTTTGGTAATTTGTGTCTTTCCAGGACTCTCTTCTGTCATCTACATTGTCAAATTTACTGACATAAATGTGTTCCCAGTATTTCTTTATACCTATAATTGGTATAGTACCTGTAGTTACGTACCCTCTATCATGCCTACTGTCAGTATTTTTGTCTTCTTCTTCTCCTTCCTAGGGCTGACTGGAGGTTTAGGACTTTTATTGATCTTCACAAATAACTGGCATTTGGGTTCATTGAATTTCTCTATAATTTTTCTGTTTTATATTTCATTGACTCTTCCTCTTATGTTTACTAGTTCCTTTTCTGCTTATAATAGGCATAATTTGCTCTTCTTTTTCCAGTTTTTTAAGGTGGGAGCAGAGTCAGTGATTTGAGAGTCTTTTCTAATACATTCATTTAGTGCCATAAATTTCCCTCTAAGTACTGCTTTAGCCACATCCCTTGAGTTGTCATATGCTGTTTTTATTTTCATCTAGTTAAAAGTACTATCTATTCCTCTTTCAATTTCTTCTTTTCTTACAGGTTATTCAGAAATATGTTATTTAGTTTCCAAGTATTTGGTGATTTTTCCAGATGTCCTTCTGTCACTAATATCTAATTTAATTCCACTGTGGTCCAAGAATATACTCTGTACTTTTTATGATTTGTCTTTGTGATTTTATTGAGGTTTGCTTCAGGCCCAGAATATGGCCTGTCTTGGTAAATGTACTTTGTACACTTGAAAAGAATGTGTTTTCTGCTATTGCTGGGTGAAGTGTTCCTTAAGTGTTAGTTAGGTCAAAATGGTTGATAGTGTTATTTAAGTTTTCTCTATCCTTATTGATTTTTTTGTTCACTTGTCCTAGCAATTATTGAGAAAGGGTTATTGAAATCTCTGTTAGTGTGGGTTTGTCTATTTTACTTTTCTGTGCTTTCAGTTTATACTTCATATATTTTGACGTATTATTCAGTGCATAAATGCTTGGGGATTGTTGTGTTCCCTTGGTAAAATAAGTCAGTCAGAGAAAGACAGATGCCATATGATTTCACTCATATGTGGAATTTAAGAAACAAAACAAATGAACAAAGGAAAAAAAAGAGAGTGAGCCGAGCCAAGAAACAGACTCTTAACTCTAGAGAACAAACAGATGGTTACCAGAGGGGAGGTAGGGGAGGGGATGGGTGAAATAGGGGATGGGGATCTTGATGAGCACTGAGTAATATATAGAATTGTTGAATTACTATATTGTATACTTGAAACTAATGTAACACTAATTCCAGTATGTTAACTCTATTGGAATGAAAACTTAAAAAATAAAATAAATAGGTCTCTTATAGGCAGCATGTAGATGGGTCTTTTAAAATCTAATCTAATAAATTTTGCCTTTTAATTAAGATATTACTTACATTTAGTATGATTATATGATTGGGTTAAAATAAGTCTTATTAGCTGATTTTATTTGTCTGTTCTTTATTCCATCTTTTCTATTTTTATGCCTTATTTTCAATTATCTTGTAGGATTCTGATTTAATCTCTTTTGTTGGTTTTTCTACTTTTTGTATAGTATAAGAACCACAAATAGTATAATTTTATTTCCCCCTCTTGTCCTATGTTATCTGCTGTCATATATTTTATTTCTACATATGTTATAAACCCAAAATACATTTGCTTTTTCTGTCAATTATCTTTTAAGTAAATAACAAAAAGTCTTTTATGTTGAACAACATACTTACTATTCCCACTGTTCTTCATTCCTTTGTGTAGATTAAGATTTACACTTTATATCATTTTTCTCTGCCTAAATGGCTGCCTTTAATATTTCTTATTGTGTGGATCTGCTGGTGATCGATTTTTTCAGTCATTATGTCTGAAGAATTCTTTATGTCATTTGCACTTTTGGACATTGTCACTGGTTAAAGAACTCTAGGTTGACATATTTTTAAATTTCAATTCCTTGTAAGTGTCACTCCGGTGTTTTTTGGCTTACATTGTTTTCAACAAGAAATCTACTCTCGTTGTTATCTTTTTTTTCCCCTCTGTACATAATACATCTTTTTTCTCTGGATACTTTTAAGAATTTGTCTTTATCACTGGTTTTTACTGGTTTTAAGTAACTTATCATGGATATGTCCTGGTATAGTTCTCTTCAGGTTTCTTGTGCCTTATATTCTTGAGCTTCTTGTATCTGTTTATAGTTTTATCAAATTTGGATGATTCAGCCATTATTTCTTCAAATATTTTTCTGACCCTATCTCCTTTCTTCAGGGAACTTAACTACAAGTATATTAGTCTGCTAATAGTTTTCCTACAGATCTTTTTATGCTCATTTTGGTGTTGTTGTTGTCATTTCTTATCCCTGTGTTTCATTTTGGATAGTTTCTATTGCTGTGTCTACACTATGACTAAATTTTTTATTTAATATCTAATCTGCTGTTAATTGCTTGCAGTATATTTTCATCTCATACAGTGTAGCTCTCATCTCTGGATGTTCAGTTTGAGTGTTCCATGTATCTCTTTAACATGTTCACTCTTTCTTCCACATTCTTGAATATATGGAACACAGTTATGACCATCTCCATATCTTTGTCTACTAATTCTATCATCTGTGTCATTTATGTTTTGTTTGTATTTATTTTTTTTCCTTATTATGGGTCACTTTTTTTTACTGCTACTGTAACTAGTAACTACAAACGTGGTGACTTAAAAACAAATTTATTATCTTACAGCACTGTAGGTTAGAAAGCCTCACTGGTCTCAATCAAGGTGTCCTCAGGGTCGTATTCCTTTCTGGAGGCTCCAGGCTCTGTATTCCTGTTTGCTTCCTGGCCTTTTCTAACTTCTTTTTTTTTAAGATTTATTTATTTATTTATTTTTGAGAGAGAGAGAAAGAGAGAGTGCGCACCTGTGGTAGGGGGGACAGGGGGAGAGAATCTTTAAGCAGACTCCCCGCTGAGTGCAGAGCCCAGTGTATTAGATGGGCTCCATCTAATGACCCATGGGATCATGACCTGAGCCAAAACCAAGCATCAGACGTTTAACCAACTGAGCCACCCAGGCCTTTTTTAACCTCTAGAGGCTGCCTGCATCCTGTGGCTTGTGGTCCCCTTCCATCTTCAAGCCAGCAATGGCTCTCACATTAAATCACTCTGTCTCTCCTGCCTCCCTCCTCCCCTTTTAGGACTCTTGTGATTATATTAGGCTCCCTGGAATAATCCAGGGTAGTCTATCTTTATTTTACGGTCAACTGATTAGCAGCCTTAATGCTATCTTCAGCCTTAATCCCCCTTTGCCACATAATAACATAGTCACAGGTGTAGGAATGACCCTATCACACCTGGTCATTTTTCAGTGGTTGCCAGACATCTTGAATTTCACCTTGTTAGGTGCTAGATATTTTTGCATTCCAAAAAAAAAAATTCTTGAGGCTTATTATAGGACAGATTTAAGTTTACTGGAAAGAATTTGAACATTTGGGGGCTTGCTTTTTTGTTATGAGAGACCAGAGCAGCGTTTAGGTCTAATTTTGCCCTACTACTGAGGCAGTACCATTATGAGTATTCTACACAATACCTCATGAATTATGAGACTTTTCTATTCCAGCTGAAGGGGACATGAACTCTTCCTAGCTTTTGTGATATCTCTGGAGTGTTCCTATAATCCCTTTGGGTGGTTCTTCCCCCAGCCTTGCACAGTTTCCTCACATGCATACACTGATTAATTCTCTGAGCTGTGTGCATGTACATGTGTGCACACATGTGTACACGTGAATGTGTGCGTGCGGTTCTCTCAAGTACTCTGCCCTGCACACTCTAGTGACCCTGGCCTTCTCAAACTACCAACTATGTCTTTAATCAGGGAGACTGCCGGGCCCCTCTGGGGTTCTTCCTCCCTGGGCCACAGCCTGGAAACTCTCTTTTGGCAATAATCTTTCCAGGCTGGGCAATCCTATGGCTCGACTTGTTTGTTTCTCTTCTTCTCTCAGGAATCATTCTCTTGCATTGCCTGAGATCCAATATCTGAAAACCATGTTTCATATATTTTATCTAGGTTTTTGGCTGTTTGAGGTGGGAGAGCATATCCTGTGTCTGTTACTCTTTCCTTGCCAGAGGTAGAGGTCAAACATTTGTTATTTGCCACATATTTCGTTTTGATAAGGGCAACAGTGATACCCAAATATTTAACAATTGCTAGGACTTGGGCACTGACCAAACAGAACAGATAGATGCCGGCCTTAAACAGCGATATGTCCATACCCATGTTTACTAGCTGAAGGTCCGTTCTGTGTAGTCGTGAGACCTGTAATCCATCCAACTCAGGGATTTGTCACTGACAGTCCTGATGAGACAAAAAGACCTTTGCAATAAGACTCACCTGGATTTGAGTTCGGACTCTGACATTTCTAGCTGACCACGTGACTTAAATTTCCTCCATTCCTTAACCTTCCCTGCACTGTGCTAGTAAAGGTAAAGTGGGGTAATGTATGTGAAGGTGCCTAGCATCCTGCCTGGCACCTAGAATACTCACTAGCAATGAGAACCCTTCCCCTTCCCAAACCTTCCTCCGTGATCCATTTGGATTCCTCAGTGCTCGGCCAACAACAGCGTTTTACTCACAGGGCAGTCTACCCGGGAGAAAGAAAGGACCACACCCCTGAGCTCTGCCTGTGGGGGAGGGGAGCCCAAAGACTCCACTGTGAGGTGCCAGGGAAGGGAGAGCGGGTGTAGTGATCATCACAGCGAAAGAAGCCTCCCCGTCGGGCTGGTGTGAAGTGGGTCCATGGGAGCTGGTATCTACAGCCGTGGGAGAGGCCCGTGCCAGGCACGCCAGCCCTGCCCAGGTGTGGAGACGGGTAAGGCAGGGCAACGGGTGCCCAGATTCAGAAGGGTATGGCGGAGCCAGTCTGACCTGCTTCCTCCCAGCTCAGACCTCTGCTCCTTGAGGTGACAGCAATTCAGAGCTGTCCTGCCGTAGTCCCTCGACAAATGGTGGCAGAGGGGGACAGTGTGAGGGACACTTTGTAGGACTAGACTTCTCTGATGTCCTCCTCAAGGATTAGGATTCGCCTCTTACATATATGACTTTCTCTTCATAATCCACTGTGAGTGTGTCAGGCAGGAGCTCTGCACATACTGTCTGCCCTTTCATTCATTTTAGGGTACTTTTCCACAAACTAGGGTATTTTTTTTATTTGTCACTTTCATTTTCTCTGAAAGTTTCTGTCTCTCTGGAAGCACAAAGCTCAAACATTTGTCTTCAACCTTTTTGTGTCCCAGCACCTACCGCACACCTGAGCGTAAGTGCCTGCTGATGACAGACAGTATTTGATGACCATGTCAGAGAGTGCTTTGTCCAAAACATGGAATAAAGATATTGAGCAGAAAAGGCCCCAAGATAAATCCTCCTGATACACACTGGATACATCCTGCCAGTTTATTCGATTTTATTTTATTTAAACTTAGCTCTGTTTGTTCAACAAACACTTTCTGCCCGAAATTATTCACATCTCTCATGCCTCTGTCCCATCACTCTGTGATGGAAGAAAGTTAACTACCTGTGATAAGGTTTTCAAATTCTTTTGACTGACTTTCCAAATGTATTTGAAAAAAAAAATGTAATGCTCTGTCATTGTTATAGTAAAAAAATAATAATAACACTAATTGACTAAGGGTCTGAATGCCCAAGCTAACATTTCCATTCTGGCGTTTCTGGCATTCAGTGACAAGCAGATCTAGATTAGGGAGGCCTTAAACTCTGTCCCTGACAAAATCTGTACCTTGTAACGTCCACACCACGGGCACTTCTGATGTAAACGCAGCCTGAAGAAAGCCTGCTGACCCAGAATGCTCTCAGTATTAAGGAGAGGAGAAAAATATGTAATGATATAGCCGAAGGAAGAGAAATAAAACACCCCGACAGTCCTCTGCCCTCAAAACGTCATCTGATAAATGCAGCAAAAATGACTGCCCTTGGAAGTGTGGCCCCGGTCCCGAGGAACAGCTGCTCTCTGACTTGGCTTTGTATTTACAAAGTGCTCTGTGCCCCGGCTTGAGGACACAGTGGCTCAGCTAGAGAGATACTTTCACTGAGGAGGGCCACTTGGAATTCAGAGCTTGCAAAGGCTCTTTTCGGGCTGATGGCACAGGTGCTGAGTATGCGTCCCGAACCTCGCTGCCACTTTCTAATGCAGCTGTGTGTCGTGTGTCTGTGTCAGAGCGCACTGTGCACGTTGGGCCCCGGATCCTGACTTAGCTCCGTGCCCCCTGCATCTAGCACGTTGCTTAGCAACTTTGTAGAGGATTAGCAACGTGGAACGAGCAAATACCTCAGAGGGACCTAAGGCAGCATGCCACTCAGCTCCTCAGTTTTTTCAGCTATAAAACTTAGTGGATGGGGCGCCTGGGTGGCTCAGATGGTTAAGCGACTGCCTTCGGCTCAGGTCATGATCCCAGGGTCCTGGGATCGAGTCCCACATCGGGCTCCCGGCTCGGCCCTCTGACCCTCTCCCCTCTCGTGCTGTTTCTTGCTCGCTTGCTCTCTAAAAAATAAATAAAATCTTTAAAAAAAAAAAAAAAAAACTTAGTGGATGACCCTAACATGGAGAATGGCATAGTTTTACGGAGACCGTGGGTTCCGTGAGAAGAGCAAGGATATACCGCACACACGTACACACCCATTTTCGCTCCCTCTCCTTCTCCCTCTCTTCCTTCCCCTCCCTCCTGCCATGTTTGTATATACTCCAAAGCGCAATAATAT
>NW_027974781.1:0-1108 GCF_054177405.1 Leptonychotes weddellii
TTCAAATCTGTTAAGTGTTTTTCTGCAGTGTCTTATACTCTTCCTCACTTTCTTTTTAGCCCATTTCTTATAACGTTTAAGTATTTTTCTTTTCTTTCTTTTTTTTTTTTCCTTTGGAAGTGGGGTCTGCTTCTTCATTGTCTTCTAATTTGTAGGGTCATCAAAGTGCCCTGTGATAAGAAATATTCTTTTCTTCCTATAACATAGCCTTTTGCTATATTTCTTTCCTTCCCCCTCGGGCCTCCCTGTTGGCTCCCTCTTCCCCGGAAGACTAACACCTCCAGGCTGATGAATTTTAAGCTGCTTCTCCTTCTTCTAGATTTTATTTATTTATTTGAGAGAGAGTGAGAGAGAGCACAAGCCAAGGGGAAGGCCAGAGGCATTTTAATCCCACATTAGCCAGGGCTTTGATCCCCAAGGTCTCAGACCTAGTCTCAACATCTGCCTACTCAAGAGAGGCCCCTCTTCTCCTGGGGGTGCCTTCTCATTCCACCACTATGATGGGGAAAGTTCAGGACATCCTACCCCCAAATATGGCATACTGGCATATTGCGTATTTTAAGCTGAGGGACTTTGAGAAACAGGCAGAAGCAGGAAGGTCACTCTGACCTCCACACCCCTCACCCCTCTTCTCTGAAACAGGTCCCAGAGTCCTCACATGAGAGGTGCTCTCCGTGTACCTGGAGGGTACCCAAAGGAAAGGAACATCATTATCTCCAAAGACAAAAGGACACCCATTTACTACACTTAACTTCATTCTCCTTAACCTATCATATTCCTCCATGACCATCCAGTCTTCCTCAGACCTAAAATAAAAATACACAGCTCTGTTTCCTTGGCTTTTCATTTCTTTTGAAGGCTGCTCTGTGATTTCAAACTTATATCAAAGAAATGTGTACACTTTTCTCCTGTTAAGCTGCCTCTGTCAAATTAATTTTCTGATGCAGCCAGCACCCTAAGAGGGTGAGGAAATGTTTTCCTCCTCCACCACTGCCACACCACGCTGCGATCTTTCTCTGACATTCAACCCTTGCTGCAGCCTGGATGCTGAGCCTGGCTCGCTGTTCAGAATGCTTTTCCCAATTACATTTACAGTTTATATTATTCT
>NW_027974782.1:0-206 GCF_054177405.1 Leptonychotes weddellii
CCAGGGTCCCCAAAAAGAACCTGTCCCTGCGCTCTGGGGCTGCATGCCTGGGTTCTGCCAGCGCAGACCCCCAGCTCCGTGACTTCCCGGAGAGCCACTTCCTGAAGGAGGAGGTGAAACTCAACAAGAAGATGGGCAACCGCCTGACTCAGCTGCCCAGGTTGGGCTGGGCGAGTATCTCTTCGAAAGGCTCACCCTCAAGTGCC
>NW_027974783.1:0-206 GCF_054177405.1 Leptonychotes weddellii
CCACCGCCTGGGCAGGTTATGAGTGTAGCCACGGGCCACGGGCCACGGGCCACGGGCAGGCCGGCAGCGGGGCCGTGAGCGCCTCGGGAGGGCCCGCCGCCTGCCAAGCTCTCGCCCAGATCCCTTCCCTGGTCCAGGTGGTTTTCTCTGCCCATTTTCCATGACCCACACAAGACACCTTTTTATAACGTGAGGCTTCTGGGCCC
>NW_027974784.1:0-206 GCF_054177405.1 Leptonychotes weddellii
TGAATTTGAACGTCCAGTGAAAACATCCCCGTGGTGTTATTTCTTACGTATCACCACGCAGTGTTAAATGGTTCCAGCGCGAAGGGCTCCAGGACAGTCTCAGCACCTGCGGGTTCTATCCTCGCTGCGTATCCTTGCTGCATGAATGGGTGTGGACATAACATTTTCTTACTCTGCATCTTCTAATTTAGCCCAGCTTTTGTGCA
>NW_027974785.1:0-206 GCF_054177405.1 Leptonychotes weddellii
AATTTTTAAACATCTTTAACACTAAAAAAAAAAAAACTAATAAATGTGAATTTTTCAAAGTTGTAAACAGAAAACAATACTTTTCCTTTAGGACAACCAAAGTCAAGAAACTGAGCCTGTGAGCTAATTTCAAACTACAAACCATAGAAATGCAAGTCCAACCATCTTGTGTAATTGGAGCCAAATTCTTCCACCCCATTGTACTG
>NW_027974786.1:0-206 GCF_054177405.1 Leptonychotes weddellii
GCCTGGGTGGCTCAGTCGTTAAGCGTCTGCCTTCGGCTCAGGTCATGATCCCAGGGTCCTGGGATCGAGTCCCACATCGGGCTCCCTGCTCGGCAGGAAGCCTGCTTCTCCCTCTCCCACTCCCCCTGCTTGTGTTCCTGCTCTCGCTATTTCTCTCTCTGTCAAATAAATAAATAAAATCTTTAAAAAAAAAAAAATTAAAAAAA
>NW_027974787.1:0-206 GCF_054177405.1 Leptonychotes weddellii
TCACAATTCCGGACTTCAAGCTCTATTACAAAGCTGTCATCATCAAGACAGCATGGTACTGGCACAAAAACAGACACATAGATCAATGGAACAGAATAGAGAGCCCAGAAATGGACCCTCAACTCTATGGTCAACTCATCTTCGACAAAGCAGGAAAGAATGTCCAATGGAACAAAGACAGTCTCTTCAACAAATGGTGTTGGGAA
>NW_027974788.1:0-206 GCF_054177405.1 Leptonychotes weddellii
CATTTGCACACATGAATCAACCAGAGACCTTTATTTATTTAAGAGCCAAATAACTTTATTGAAACCAAACAACTTTATTTATTTATGGCAAAACTGGAAGAAAAAAACTGGAACGTTTTGCAAAGGCAATGCTGCAATATGCATGCTCGGCATGGTGATCAGGGAAAGTCACCATGCACCCTGGGCTATAGGGGAAACAGTCCCAA
>NW_027974789.1:0-206 GCF_054177405.1 Leptonychotes weddellii
GTATGTTCAATGCGAAGTATTTTTGTAGCACTTAACAGTTTTCAAAGCATCTCCCCTCCCTGTGCATCATCTGTTTGATTCTTTTTTTTTATTCTTATGTTAATCCCCATACATTACATCATTAGTTTTACATGTAGTGTTCCATGATTCATTGTTTGTGCATAACACCCAGTGCTCCATGCAGAACATGCCCTCCTCACTACCCA
>NW_027974790.1:0-206 GCF_054177405.1 Leptonychotes weddellii
CATGATATAGACACAATCCTCAGCATCCCTGTTTATTTATTAATAAAACAAGGACACTCCACCTCTTAACCACAAACAACCACAATGCAACTATTCAAACTTGAAATTTTTTTTAAATTTTATTTTATTATGTTATGTTAATCACCATACATTACATCATTAGTTTTTGATGTAGTGTTCCATGATTCATTGCTTGCGTCTAACAC
>NW_027974791.1:0-206 GCF_054177405.1 Leptonychotes weddellii
CATAGTCGTAGAACTTTGAAATTATTATAAAGGTACCTAAATAATTAATTTTCTAATTGTTCACCTAAAGTCCATGTCTTCAATTGGAATGTAAAGTCCCTGAGGACAGAGACCCCTCAGTTTTTGTTTTTGTTTTTTTATCAACTCATTACTGATGTCTATGGTAGTGGTTTGTAAATATGCGGTCAATAAGTTTTATTTGAATA
>NW_027974792.1:0-1108 GCF_054177405.1 Leptonychotes weddellii
ATGTATGTGGGAGTGCAGATATCTTTGAGATACTGATATGGTAATTCTATTCTTAATTTTTTGAAGGACCACTATA
This sequence comes from Leptonychotes weddellii, assembly GCF_054177405.1. NCBI lineage: Eukaryota > Metazoa > Chordata > Mammalia > Carnivora > Phocidae > Leptonychotes > Leptonychotes weddellii. The sequence goes on from NW_027974792.1 coordinate 77, forward strand.
CTTTGCATAAGGAATGCACCAATTTACATTCCCATCAGTAGTGCCAAAGGGTTCCATTTCTCCACATCCTCACCAACAGTTACGTTTTTCTTTCTTTCTTTTTCATTTTAGATGGAGCAAACCACTTTATTTATATCTTTATAGCATAGTTTCCCATGTACTTCTTTTTTTTTTTCCATGCAGAACGTGCCCTCTTTAATACCCATCACCATGTTTTTCTTTTTTTGATAATAGCCATCCTAATAGGTGTGAGGTGATATCTCATTATAGCATTTCCCTGATAATTAATGATGTTGAGCATATTTTCATATCCCTATTGACCATTTATATGATCTTGAGAAAGAAGAAAGTTGGAGGCATCACACTTCCTAATTTCAAATTACTGATTTCAAATACTATAAGGCTACAATAATTAAAACAGTAAGGTATGCATAAAGACAGGCTTATAGAACAATGCAACAGACTATAAAGCCAAGACATAAACCCATCTGTGTGTATGGTCAACTGATCCTTGACAAGAGTGCCAAGAATACACAATGGGGAAAGGATAGTCTCTTTAACAAATTGTGTTGGAAAAACTGAATATCTACATGCAAAATGTGAAAATTAATGTAGGGAAACCTCACCAAAATGGAGTAAGAAGGCCAATAGGTGGGGCTCTCATGTCTTACCACTTGCTGCCAATTTCAAATACAACAGAAAAAGAAGGTCTTTGCACTGGATAGTACTTTATTATCCCAGCAGAGGGAAAGAAGGTTTCTTCCTCCCGGGCAACAGCCCAGCCTACAAGGGACTGTCACAATTCAGCCAATGAGAAGCCACTATGGTTTGAACTCCCAGTTTACTTCAATGCACTTTTGGTTTATAACAGCCCTTCCCAACCACCCCCCCCCCGCCCCGAAAAAAAGTATTCCTCTCCTTTGTTCTCCAGATTCGCCTATGACTTTGCTATAGACTGCATGTCCCTAATTGTAATTCTCTGCTATTCCTAAATAAACCCATTTTTTTGCTGGTAAAATAAATGGCAGCTTT
>NW_027974793.1:0-206 GCF_054177405.1 Leptonychotes weddellii
CCCCCAACATGGGAGCAGCCATCTACATAAGCCAACTGTTAACCAAAATAAAGAGTCATATTGATAACCATACGTTAATTGTAGGAGACCTCAATACTCCACTCTCAGCAATAGAAAGATCATCTAAGCAGAAAATCAACAAAGAAACAAGAGCTTTGAATGACACACTGGACCAGATGGACCTCATAGATATATAGAGAACATTC
>NW_027974794.1:0-206 GCF_054177405.1 Leptonychotes weddellii
AAAAACTTCCCAGGGGCGCCTGGGTGGCTCAGTTGGTTAAGCGACTGCCTTCGGCTCAGGTCATGATCCTGGAGTCCCGGGATCGAGTCCCGCATCGGGCTCCCTGCTCGGCAGGGAGTCTGCTTCTCCCTCTGACCCTCCTCCCTCTCATGCTCTCTGTATCTCATTCTCTCTGTCTCAAATAAATAAATAAAATCTTTAAAAAA
>NW_027974795.1:0-206 GCF_054177405.1 Leptonychotes weddellii
AGTGACACTGTTGAATTTGTGGAAACTTTTATTAACTCATTCATTAAAAAAACACTGTGCACCTACTATTGCCATGCACTGGAGGTTCAGTGCTCACTAAATAGGGCTCTTAAAGAGTTCACAGTCCAGTGAGGGGGCATTCACTTGAACCCTAACATTCATAGAGAGTAATGGCTGTCACAGACCTACACAGAAATATCCAGTGG
>NW_027974796.1:0-206 GCF_054177405.1 Leptonychotes weddellii
GTGCATTTGGGAGGAAAGTGTCTAAGCAAGGCAGAAAGGTAGTGGGAGAGTTCAAGATGCACTTTCTTTTTTTTTTTTATTCTTATGTTAATCCCCATACATTACATCATTAGTTCTAGATGAAGTGTTTCATGATTCATTGTTTGTGCATAACACCCAGTGCTCCATGCAGAACGTGCCCTCCTCAATACCCACCACCCGGCCAA
>NW_027974797.1:0-206 GCF_054177405.1 Leptonychotes weddellii
ACTACATTGATAAAATGCAAAAGCTCTGGTTTCAGATTTGCCTTTCAGAGTCCCTATGGGACTCAAGGAAAGATTCTTTACTTGAGCTTCTGCACCAGTGAAGAGTGTAGGATACTAATTAATGGAGTAAGAACAGTCTTGGAGTCAGACAACCTGGGTCTGAATCCCCATTCTTCTATTTACTAAATGGGTGTCCTCAGTTTCCC
>NW_027974798.1:0-206 GCF_054177405.1 Leptonychotes weddellii
GAGTTTATAGGTGTTCAGAATGGTTTGATCCCTATCCAGCTGAATTCCTGAGAGGAGACGAAATCCAGGTCTCCTACTCCTCCACCATCTTGCTCCGCCCCCAACATTTGCTATATTTTGTAAGCATTTTTTTCATTTAACAACATACTGTGGACATTTTTTCCATATCATGTCGTTAACTGTTCTTCTCCAACATCGGCCTAAAA
>NW_027974799.1:0-206 GCF_054177405.1 Leptonychotes weddellii
CAGGGAGTCTGCTTCTCCCTCTGACCTTCCCCCCTCTCATGTGCTCTCTCTCTCATTCTCTCTCTCTCAAATAAATAAATAAAATCTTTAAAAAAAAATAAAATAAAAAGCACACGTGTAGTAAAGAATACTACATAGCTGGGGCGCCTGGGTGGCTCAGTTGGTTAGGCGACTGCCTTCGGCTCAGGTCATGATCCTGGAGTCCC
>NW_027974800.1:0-206 GCF_054177405.1 Leptonychotes weddellii
GGGCGCCTGGGTGGCTCAGTTGGTTGAGTGACTGCCTTCGGCTCAGGTCATGATCCTGGAGTCCCGGGATCGAGTCCCGCATCGGGCTCCCTGCTCGGCGGGGAGTCTGCTTCTCCCTCTGACCCTCCTCCCTCTCGTGCTCTCTGTCTCTCATTCTCTCTGTCTCAAATAAATAAATAAAAAATAAAATCTTTAAAAAAAAAAAA
>NW_027974801.1:0-206 GCF_054177405.1 Leptonychotes weddellii
TAAGTCACAGGAATAAAAGGCACAGCATAGGGAATATCGCCGATGGTGCTGTAAGCCCATTGTACTCGTACCGTGAGACTGACAGACAAGAGCTACCCCTGTGGTGAGCATAGCTTACTGTGTAGGGTTGGCAGATTACTGTGTTGTGCACCTGAAACTAACGTAACATTGGGTGTCATCTATACTCAAAACATTTGGGGGAAAAA
>NW_027974802.1:0-206 GCF_054177405.1 Leptonychotes weddellii
ATAGAAAAAGCAACAATTACTAAATTAAGTAATAGTATAACAGGATGCTATAATTAAGCATTAATCACTAAGTTTTCCATTTTTATTACTAAAATGCCTAGACTCATTGAAAGCAGGGAGAGTTATGTTGATCTACAATATATTCCCAGTGCCTCGTATTCATTAGTTATTCAATAAATATTTAATTAATTAATTAATTTATCTAA
>NW_027974803.1:0-1108 GCF_054177405.1 Leptonychotes weddellii
CATAGATAGTTTTTATGATATTGAGGTATGTACCCTCTATCCCTATACTCTGAAGAGTTTTGATCAAGAAAGGATGCTGTACTGGGACGCCTGGGTGGCTCAGTCATTAAGCATCTGCCTTTGGCTCAGGTCACGATCCCAGGGTCCTGGGATCAAGCCCCACATTGGGCTCCCTGCTTGGTGGGAAGCCTGCTTCTCCCTCTCCCACTCCCCCTGCTTGTGTTCCCTCTCTCGCTGTGTCTCCCTCTGTCAAATAAATAAAAATCTTTAAAAAACAAAAGAAAGGATGCTGTACTTTGTCAAATGCTTTTTCTACATCTATTGAGAGGATCATATGGTTCTTGTTCTTTCTTTTATTAATGTATTGTCTCACATTGATTGATTTGTGGATGTTGAACCAAACTTGCAGCCCAGGGATAAGTCCCACCTGGTCGTGGTGAATAATCCTATTAATGTGCTGTTGGATCGTATTGGCTAGTAATTTGGTGAGAATTTTTGCATCCATGTTCATCAGGGATATTGGTCTGTAATTCTCCATGTTGATGGGGTCTTTGTCTGAAAAAACAAGACCGATCGATGTGCTGTCTGCAAGAGACTCATTTTAGATTCAAAGCACCTCCAGATTGAAAGTGAGGGGTGGAAAACAATTTACCATGCTAATGGACACCAAAAGAAAGCTGGGGTGGCAATCCTTGTATCAGACAAATTAGATTTTAAACCAAAGATTATAATAAGAGATGAGGAAGGACACTATATCATACTTAAAGGGTCTATCCAACAAGAAGATCTAACAATTGTAAATATCTATGCCCCTAACATGGGAGCTGAAAATTATATAAGCCAATTAATAACAAAAATAAAGAAACACATTGACAACAATACAATAATAGTAGTGGACTTTTACACTCCCCTCACTGATATGGACAGATCATCTAAGCAAAAGATCAACAAGGAAATAAAGACTTTAAATGACACACTGAACCAAATGGACTTCACAGATATATTCAGAACATTCCATCCCAAAGCAACAGAATACACATTCTTCTCTAGTGCCCATGGAACATTCTCCAGAATACATCATATCCTAGGTCACAAATCAGGTCTCAAC
>NW_027974804.1:0-206 GCF_054177405.1 Leptonychotes weddellii
AGAAGAGCTGTGCTCATGGTTGACAGGGATATTCACACCAAGGATGGCAGAAGGAAAAGCTGTGCATTTATTGGTATTCTTAGTCCTTTCTATTTTTTAAATTTTTTTGATGCATTAAAAAAAATTTTTTTAAATTGGTGTAAATCCGCAAAACACCAAGTTAACCATTTTAAAGGTCACAATCCAGTTGCATTTAGTATATTCCC
>NW_027974805.1:0-206 GCF_054177405.1 Leptonychotes weddellii
AACCATGAGAGACGATGGACTCTGAAAAACAAACTGAGGGTTCTAGAGGGGAGGGGGGTGGGAGGATGGGTTAGCCTGGTGGTGGGTATTGAGGAGGGCACATTCTGCATGGAGCACTGGGTGTTATGCACAAACAATGAATCATGGAACACTTCCTCTAAAACTAATGATGTAATGTATGGGGATTAACATAAGAATAAAAAAAA
>NW_027974806.1:0-206 GCF_054177405.1 Leptonychotes weddellii
AAAAAGCCAATAAAAGGATGTAGTATTGGAGTAGCTGCTGGAGAAGTGGGGACTCCCTTCTGCCAGGACTGTTTGGAATGCGTCCCCTAACTGTCCCCTAAAAAGACAAGAGCCTGGACCGGTTAACCACAGGCTCCTATCCATCATTAGGTGAGAGTTGTCTCCAGGATATTAACTTCCTTGCACTTCGGGCTGCACCTGCTGCG
>NW_027974807.1:0-206 GCF_054177405.1 Leptonychotes weddellii
ACTGAATTACTGGGGCGCCTGGGTGGCTCAGTCAGTTAAACCGCTGCCTTCGGCTCAGGTCATGATCTCAGGGTCCTGGAATCGAGCCCCGCGTCGGGCTCTGCGCTCAGTCTGCTTCTCCCTCTTCCTCCGCTCTTCCCTCCAGTCGCGCACACGCATGTGTGCCCGTGCTCTCGCTCTCTCTCTCAAATAAATAAAACCTTAAA
>NW_027974808.1:0-206 GCF_054177405.1 Leptonychotes weddellii
GAGAGCACTTGAGTTTTCCAAGGAAATGCAAGACTATGGTGGCTAAAACTGAGTGGATAGAGAAGAATGATTTGAAGTGGGCTGAGGAAAAGAGCCAGATCACATAGGGCCGTGTAGGCAGTGACAAAATATTTGGGTTTTTTGTTTTGTTTTGTTTTGTTTTCTAAAGCTTATTCTAGTCTCTATGACCCACATATACTGTACCC
>NW_027974809.1:0-206 GCF_054177405.1 Leptonychotes weddellii
AGTAAGAAAAAAAAAAAAAATTCTTTATGTGAAACAGATCAGGGTAAATAAAACGAGAGGAACTTTTGAGTTTTAATACCGCACTGAAAGAACATTTAAAGAAAGTTAGTCTGGTGACAAAAATGGTAGGAATCTAGCAGGTAGAAGTGGGAGAGAGAAGTAGAATTTAAGGGGCGCCTGGGTGGCTCAGTCGTTAAGCCTCTGCC
>NW_027974810.1:0-206 GCF_054177405.1 Leptonychotes weddellii
AATTTTGGAAATGTTTACAAATCACTCATAATTTTGCTCATATGAGTAAAAAGGGCGAAAGATACACTTAATTAAATGAGAATCTTAAATCATCACATGGTTTCACAGAAAAACTCAAAAAGTTTCTTATAAATATCTTCCCCAACACCAGCATCTACAGAATGTCCTAAGAGATCTATGTTTTCTTCTCTTTATGAAAGTAAGGT
>NW_027974811.1:0-206 GCF_054177405.1 Leptonychotes weddellii
GATTGAGCTGGGCTGGACAGCATCCAGATGTCCCTCTCATTGGGCTGCTCCTTGGGACTCCTGGGACCGGCCGGCCGTGTCATTGCCAATCCCTGGGCCGGGGGGGCCCAAGACGGGCCTGGTCGTCAGGGCCCAGAGGCCAGGCTGGAGTGTGCTGGGCTTGGGAACAAGGACAAAGGCATGAACACTGCCATCCCTGCCCGGGC
>NW_027974812.1:0-206 GCF_054177405.1 Leptonychotes weddellii
TGAATTTGAACGTCCAGTGAAAACATCCCCGTGGTGTTATTTCTTACGTATCACCACGCAGTGTTAAATGGTTCCAGCGCGAAGGGCTCCAGGACAGTCTCAGCACCTGCGGGTTCTATCCTCGCTGCGTATCCTTGCTGCATGAATGGGTGTGGACATAACATTTTCTTACTCTGCATCTTCTAATTTAGCCCAGCTTCTGTGCA
>NW_027974813.1:0-206 GCF_054177405.1 Leptonychotes weddellii
AACTACAAATTGAAATTAGTAAGGAGAGAGAGGGAGACTGAGGAGAGGAGGAGAACTGGCTTCTTGTCTCTGCACTACCTTTAATTACCTATGTGACCCCAGGTAAATCACATAAACTCATCTGCAGTAAAGAGGTTACATTCCATTAGAAGGTCTCTATGGTCCCCACAGTTTTGTTTCACAAAATGAGCACATACTCAGTGTAA
>NW_027974814.1:0-1108 GCF_054177405.1 Leptonychotes weddellii
TTCTGCCCCTCCCTCTCTTTCTTCTTCTTCTGGGATCTCAATTATTCTAATGTTGTTTCGTCTTATGGTATCGCTTATCTCTCGAATTCTGCCCTCGTGATCCCGTAGTTGTTTCTCTCTCTTTTTCTCAGCTTCTTTATTTTCCATCATTTCGTCTTTATATCACTTGATTCTCTCTTCTCCTCATTTATCCTAGCAGTTAGAGCCCCCATTTTTTATTGCACCTCATTAACAGCCTTTTTGATTTCGACTTGGTTAGATTATAGTTCTTTTATTTCTCCATAAAGGGTTTCTCTAATAACTTCCATGCTTTTTTCAAGCCCAGCTAGTATCTTTAAAGTGATGATTCTGAACTCTAGATCCGACATCGTACTAATGTCCGTATTGAGTAGGTCCCTGGCAGTCGGTACTACCTCTTGTTCTTTTTGTTGAGGTGATTTTTTCCGTCTTGTCATTTTGTCCAGAGGAGAACAGATGAATGAGAGAACAAAATGCTAACAGGCTAACAACGTCCCCAGAAAATATAATCTAAATAAATCAGAAATGACATGAAGCCGGGGAAAAAGAAAGGGAAAGAAAGAGAAAAGAAAAAGAAAAAAACAAAAAGAGAACAAAACAAAAAAAACCAGAATATGATCAAATATCAGGCTGGTGCATAGATCAGTGCCACACACTAGATTTCGGGTGTATTTTGGTCTGTTAGAAGAAATTGCCTCCCAAAATTTTAAAGAAAGAAAAACTTATATATGTACAAAAATAAGGGTTGATATGAAGGGATGGAATATGACTGTAAAGACGAAAATTATAAAAAATTTTATAAAAGGAATTGATAAGTTGTTTGAAAAAAGAAAGAAGAGGATTTTAAAAAAAAGAAAAAAAGGGCGAGAATGTGATCAGGCAGGAGAGTAGAACAAAATCATACACTGGAGATTTAGAGTATATTTTGATCTGTTAGAAGAAACTATCTCAAAATTTTAAAGAGAGAAGAACTTGTATATATATGCATAAAGTAAGGGTAACTACTATGAAGGGATAGAATATGACTCTAAAAATGAAAAATAAAAATTTTTTAGAAAAGGGATTTTTAAGATGTTGGCTGAAAAAGGGA
>NW_027974815.1:0-206 GCF_054177405.1 Leptonychotes weddellii
TGCTCAATGGGGAGTCTGTTTCTCCCTCTCCCTCTGCCTGCTGCTCCCCCAGCTTGTGCTCTCTCTCTCTCTCTGTCAAATAAATAAATAAAATCTTTAAAAAAAAAATCAAAAGTGCATACAATCCTCATAAACAACTGTTAGGTACTCTGTAATTTTGTAAAATTACCTATTATGGGAATTCTTGGATTTTTTTTTTTAATTAA
>NW_027974816.1:0-206 GCF_054177405.1 Leptonychotes weddellii
AATAAGTACAAATTTAATCAAAAAGGTGAAAGGCTTGTACACTGAAAATTACAAGATACTGTTAAAGTTAAAGACAGTCAAAATAATCTTGCCATTTGCAACGACATGGATGGAACTGGAGGGTATTATGTTGAGTGAAATAAGTCAAACAGAGAAAGACATGTATCATATGATCTCACTGATATGAGGAATTCTTAATCGCAGGA
>NW_027974817.1:0-206 GCF_054177405.1 Leptonychotes weddellii
ACTAACCAGGCCTTTAGCCTCAGGGACCAGGCTCTGCAGCCTGAAGAGGACCTGTTGCATCTCATCCCCGCCCCACCCCCATCAGTCCTTTGAACTTTTCTCTACTTGCAAGTTGTGGGTAGATATTTAAAATATAAAAAAAGATGGGGTGCCTGGGTGGCTCAGTTGGTTAAGCATCTGCTTGGGTCATGATCTCAGGGTGTCCG
>NW_027974818.1:0-206 GCF_054177405.1 Leptonychotes weddellii
GGGCGCCTGGGTGGCTCAGTTGGTTAAGCGACTGCCTTCGGCTCAGGTCATGATCCTGGAGTCCCGGGATCGAGTCCCGCATCGGGCTCCCTGCTCGGCGGGGAGTCTGCTTCTCCCTCTGACCCTCCTCCCTCTCATGCTCTCTGTCTCTCATTCTCTCTGTCTCAAATAAATAAATAAAATCTTTAAAAATAAATAAATAAATA
>NW_027974819.1:0-206 GCF_054177405.1 Leptonychotes weddellii
GGAACACTTCATCTAGAACTAATGATGTAATGTATGGGGATTAACATAAGAATAAAAAAAAAAAAGAAACACAAAAAAAAACAGTCAAGGGATTCACAAAATAAAAGGATGTAAATTATGATATTATATACATAAAATGTGGGTGGGGGAAGTAAAAATTTAATGTTTTTAGAATGGGTTCAACTTAGGTGACCAACAATTTAATA
>NW_027974820.1:0-206 GCF_054177405.1 Leptonychotes weddellii
CAAGATCTCATTCCTTTTGATGGCTGCATAATATTCCATTGTATATATATACCACATCTTCTTTATCCAGTCATCTGTTGATGGACATCTTGGCTCTTTCCACAGTTTGGCTATTGTGGACATTGCTGCTATAAACATCGGGGTGCACGTACCCCTTCGGATCCCTACTTTTGTATCTTTGGGGTAAATACCCAGTAGTGCAATTG
>NW_027974821.1:0-206 GCF_054177405.1 Leptonychotes weddellii
CAGGCAATACAATGGCACTAAATTCATATCTTTCAGTAGTTACCCTGAATGTAAATGAGCTAAGTCAAAAGACAAAGGGTATCAGATTGGATAGAAAAGCAAGACCCATCAATATGCTGTCTGCAAGAGACTCATTTTAGACTGAAGACACTTCCAGATTGAAAGTGAGGGGTGGAAAACCATTTATCATGCTAATGGAAATCAAA
>NW_027974822.1:0-206 GCF_054177405.1 Leptonychotes weddellii
ACCATTATATTTAACATAGTACTGGAAGTCTTAGCCACAGCAATCAGACAACAAAAAGAAAATAAAAGGCATCCAAATCGGCAAGGAAGAAGTCAAACTGTTCACTATTTACAGACGACATGACACTCTATGTAGAAAGCCCAAAAGACTCCCCCCAAAAATTGCTAGAACTAATACATGAATTCAGCCAAGTCGCAGGATATAAA
>NW_027974823.1:0-206 GCF_054177405.1 Leptonychotes weddellii
GTTTACCGGGTCTCACTACCTCATTAGCTTTCACACAGTCTCACAATTCATAAAATGTGCCTCTGCTCAGCAATTCTGGAAAAGAGGAAGCTAAACTCATTTTCTTTTTCAAATATAATATGTAATTACAATTATATGTATGTTTAGAATGTATACCTTGTTTTCTCCAAATCAAAATAATTTGGAGCAGTTTACAAGTATAACAA
>NW_027974824.1:0-206 GCF_054177405.1 Leptonychotes weddellii
AAACCATTTACCATGCTAATGGACACCAAAAGAAAGCTGGGGTGGCAATCCTTATATCAGACAAATTAGATTTTAAACCAAAGACTGTAATAAGAGATGAGGAAGGACACTATATCCTACTTAAAGGGTCTATCCAACAAGAAGATCTAACAATTGTAAATATCTATGCCCCTAACATGGGAGCAGCCAATTATATAAGCCAATTA
>NW_027974825.1:0-1108 GCF_054177405.1 Leptonychotes weddellii
CGGGCGGTACGTGGACGTGTCAGGATGTGTGGTCTGGAGCGAAGCGCCCTGGGACAGACATTTAGGAATCTCTCCCGGAGACTCAGCTGTTTACGGGCGGATGGCAGTGGCCGCCCTGGGGTTACCTGCAGAGCGAGCTGCAGAGTGGCACCCACTGTTGGCCCCGTCCCTCCTCGAGCTTACACAAGGGACCTGCCCAGTCCCCAGGTCTATGCCACAGAATCACCAAAGTCTCCGAGAACTGTCCTGCATGGTCAGCGCTGCTTCCGAGACAGCTAGGACCTGCTCCCTGCGACGGGCACTATGCTCTCGTGAGAGCAAGAGAAAGACCCGCCCCTGCCTCCCTCCCAGGACAGCCGTCTATGCCCTGGGACCCTCCTGGGACCCTCCCACCCATGCCTTGGTCGAGGTGTGGGTGTGAAAGACCAGCGATCCAAAGACTCCTGGTAACATCAGGGGTCTCAGTACACCACCCCCTACTTCTGCCCAGCACATGGCCTCCCCACCGAGGGACCTGACATCCTCCCAGCCCTCCCCGGGGCAGCAAGAGCAGGTCTGCACCTTTCTCCGCCATAACCCTGGACCCTGCACAGACACAGGCGATCCCACCACGGGCCACCACGAGCATCTGCCACAGAGTCACGGACACATTTCTCCTGGCCCACGACCAGGGCACCTGCAGGTGGAATGGCTTGTCCGCAGCACCACCCGCACCAGCTTCCCCGAGGGCCAAACCGCAGTCAGGCGGCCGTCAACCTACCTCCAGGCCACTGACTCATCTAATTAGGCTTCCCTGGCCCACGGGGACCCCAACAAGGAAGGGGACATGTGAGCCTCCTGTGGGGAAAACACCGGGCAGCGGTGGATATAAAAGCCCTGCATCCCCGAGCGCCTCACACACTCACACACACTCACACACTCACACTCACACGCACACCCTCCTCCAGCCCCACCGCCCCCACCATGGCCGCGTCCACCCTGTCCGTCTGCTCTAGCGACCTGAGCTGCGGCAGCTGCGTCTGCCTGCCCGGCTCCTGGGACTCCTGCCCCGACTCCTCCTGGCAGGTGGACGATTGCCCAGAGAGCTGCTGCGAGCCCCCCTGCTGCA
>NW_027974826.1:0-206 GCF_054177405.1 Leptonychotes weddellii
GCCAGCACTGGGGAGGGGAAGGGGTCTCCGCTCAGCTCCACCTCCTGCGTCCTGGTGGCTCCTGCCGACTCTCCAAAGCCAGCGCCCCTGCTGGCTGGGCCCACAGCAGCAAACAGCTGTGCAGCTGTGCGGGGAAAGGCACCGCCCTGACTTCCACCCTGAGCGTAGAGTACGGCCTCGACTGTAATCCAGCGCTCTGAAGAAAC
>NW_027974827.1:0-206 GCF_054177405.1 Leptonychotes weddellii
ATCTTTAAAAAAAAATTTAAAAATTAAATATAGAGAATAGTAGGTTATTGAAATAAATTTATCCTATGAATTTAAAGATAAACCTTATTATAATTACCACTTACACAAATAATGAGGCTGTTTTAATAAACCTAAACTTGAGTGTTGTGGTCTTATTTTGGTCTTAACAACCTTTATATTTCTATAGTTAATTAAGTTGCACAAAA
>NW_027974828.1:0-206 GCF_054177405.1 Leptonychotes weddellii
ATTTTTATGTGTTTTCCACAGATGCCTCATTATCCTTTCTAATGTGTTCATCCTTCTCTTGTTCACCTCCTGTTACCCTTGAGGTCATTGTGGATTTGGACCTTTACTTCACTGACCCCTACACCAAACTCCATCAGTTTCCACAGATCCTTCTGCACTGTCTATAGGATGTTACTCACATATGTGCAATGCCCAGTTCTACTGCC
>NW_027974829.1:0-206 GCF_054177405.1 Leptonychotes weddellii
GAACTAAACATACACAATATCATAGAGGAGGGTGATTTGTCGGGGCGCCTGGGTGGCTCAGGCGGGTGAGCATGTGACTCTTGATTTAGGCTAAGGTCATGATATCAGGGTCATGGGATCGAGCCCTGTGTTGGGCTCTACACTCAGCACAGAGTCTGCTTGAGATTCTTCCTCTCCCTCTCCCTCTGCCCATCTCCACGCATGCA
>NW_027974830.1:0-206 GCF_054177405.1 Leptonychotes weddellii
AATCTTTAAAAAAAAATAATAAATAAAACCCACGTTCTTCATATAGCAGGAGACGAAGACGATCATGAATAGCATTGATTGCCTTGCCAAATAATGTGAACTTTATCCTCATGAGAAGCTCTGAAAGATTTTAAGTAGAGGATTGATGTGGTCAGATATGCATTTTGAAAGATCACCCTAAAAGTGGTGTAAAGGGTAGATTGATG
>NW_027974831.1:0-206 GCF_054177405.1 Leptonychotes weddellii
ATGTTTTCACTATTTTTGGACTCCAATTTTGGAGCCGCATGTGGAATTTATGGCCCATTTGTGAACAGACTCAATGGGGGGAAATGTCCTTTCTCAAGGCTTTATTTGCCACTAGATGATGCCCAGCAGTGTTTCACAGACACAGCAGGTGAATGCACTTACCAACTTGGTTGTGCAGAAGCAAGAAGAAAAGGAAGAATCGCAAA
>NW_027974832.1:0-206 GCF_054177405.1 Leptonychotes weddellii
AACAACTATGTGATTTTGGTGTTGTGACTTGCATATTTCACCCTTCTGTAAAGCTGGATGATTCTGAAATATTTTGAACAATTGAGAAGCGAATGCTAAGAGTTAGTGTCAGTGCTGCATAATTTTAACAATTTGTACTTTAAAGGGTACTGTTGAATTATGATTGTAAAAATCCTACTGCCATGTTAAATGGAGAATTTGAGATT
>NW_027974833.1:0-206 GCF_054177405.1 Leptonychotes weddellii
AGCAGTTGCTTAACCAACTGAGCCACCCAGGCGCCCGAGAAGAGGGGAAAATTTTGGCACGTGGGAAAACCACATGAAATTAAAATTTCATCATCCATTAATAAAGTTTTATTGGAACCCCACCACACCCATTTGTTTAGGGGACACAACAGCCTATGGCTGTTTTCCTGCCGCAGCAGCAGAGCTGAGGAGCTGTGAACGAGACC
>NW_027974834.1:0-206 GCF_054177405.1 Leptonychotes weddellii
TAAGCACTCAGCCGAAGGCTATAAAGCCATGCCTCCTCAAGCGGTGGACGGAGTGACTGTAGAGCAAGTTCATGCTGCTGTCGACTATATGGTTGATCAAGCTAAGTAATATCTCTTTCATATTTGGCTCAAATCAGTTCTGTTGAAGGCTTAAGTACAACAGTAACCGCAATAAGCCCTTAAAAAATATCTTGATAATCTGATAA
>NW_027974835.1:0-206 GCF_054177405.1 Leptonychotes weddellii
AGCCGCCACTCGGCCCCCGGTCCTCCTGCACCGAAAGCCTTCCTGTGTCCCTGGGGTCCCACAGAGACCAGGCTCTCCGCCTTCTCCCAGGGCGTGTGCTTGATGGATGCTGTTCCCGCGCTCGCTAGACAGACTCTCTCCTGGGCCAGTGGGAGTCTGAGGAGCCCAGAGAGGTCGTGCGGGGAGGGGGCGCAGCCGCAGACCCC
>NW_027974836.1:0-1108 GCF_054177405.1 Leptonychotes weddellii
CTGGGGTCCCTGAGGGCAGGGCTGTGTCTCCCCCCTCAGACTGGGGTCCCTGAGGGCAGGGCTGTGTCTCCCCCTCAGACTGGGGCTCCCTGAGGGCACTCCTGTGTCTTCTCCCTTAGACTGTTTGCTGACCTCAGAAGCATGTCTCCATTCTTCATTTATCTGATGTTCACCGAGGGCCTATTAAATGCCAGGCACTGTTTAGGAACTCAGAATATGTTGATAAACAACAAATGATGTTAAGCAATGATAAGTGCTAAGAAGAAAATAAAAGTCACTGATGTAGGGCAGGGTTGTATGGTTATTTCAGCTGTGGTTTGGGAAGGCCTTTCTGAACAGGGGCTTCTGATCCGAGATCAAATTATAAGAAGCAGCCAGCCATAGGCAGGTCCAGGTGCAAATCATTCCAGGCACCACTGACTACAAGTGCAAAGGCCCTGAGGTAGGAAAAGAGGAACAGACAGGTCAGTGTGTCTAGACGTAGTGGCACAAAGATGAGGTCAGAGAGGCTGGAGTAGATACTATGGAGACGTCACTGGCCCTTGTAGACCACAGTGAGGAGTGGAAGCTGGCAGGGAAGTGACTGACTCCCATCCCCCAGGGTGTCCCTGAACTTACTGTGGCTTCTTTGTGATACTCTGACTGGGCTCTGAATGTCTGCATGTGAGAAATCTGTGGCCTGTTTGGCCCTCCTCAGCTCCCTCTGCTGCCCCCAGCAATAAGGACAAAACGTCCTGCCAGTGTGATTTCCTTCCTGCAGGCGCCCCAGGAGCAGCCCACCCCCACCCCCCTGCCCCTAGGGACAACACTCCATGAATTCGCTGTCCCCCCAGCCTTGCTATTATAGACCTGGTCCTGGAGTTCAGCCCTCATTTCCTGCTCTTTAGCACCATCTCAATCAAGCCAGTAAGGGGAAGACCTCCTTGACCCCAAGTTTGGATTTACAGACAGGGTGTCTGAGAAGCGTGCAGCTGGACCGTCTCAGGAAGGCTCTCACCTCCAGTCTGTCTCCCCAGGCTGATAGTAATCACCCAAAGCTCCCCGCCACTGTCATGCCTTTTCTCCACCCCCACAGCACAGACAACCGATGACAGGGGTCAGTAAGTGC
>NW_027974837.1:0-206 GCF_054177405.1 Leptonychotes weddellii
AAATACCCACAAAATGAACTCCATATTTACCCTGAATTTCTGCCAGAGGGCACATTGCAAGCCTTGACATATGGAAGTTGAGTCCAAGCAGAGAATGACATTCTCAGCTGGGAAAGGTATAGTTGAGGAGGGAGCTCTGAAGATAAGAAGCCCCAGAAATCTTCCTCTTTAGAGTCTCCTACACATGTGCAGGGCTACACTTTATG
>NW_027974838.1:0-206 GCF_054177405.1 Leptonychotes weddellii
ACTGGTTTGTATGTGTTACAGAGTTCCAGGTAATAAGCTAACTAATTAATTTATTCATTCAACTAAGGTTTATTGATCCCCATCCAAGGGGCTTGGGATACAGTTGTGACAAGATAGATATGATTTATCCTCATGAACTTTAAAGCTGAAAGAGAGAAAGAGATTGAGACCCAATATGTAATAAAATGATAGTGGCCCAGAGTAGC
>NW_027974839.1:0-206 GCF_054177405.1 Leptonychotes weddellii
TAGTCACTATGTGTCTCCCCAAATTTCTAATATTATGGTATCTGTTCCTCAAAAATATTTTTCCTACTTTTTCATCGAAAATTTCTTATTTTCCAATTTATGTTCAGTCTCTCATTGCTTTCCCTTAACTTCTCCCCTGCTTCATATCCCATTCCTTAAATCCCTATAACCAACCCATCATAGACTTGTATAATATTCTCCTGTAA
>NW_027974840.1:0-206 GCF_054177405.1 Leptonychotes weddellii
AGGACCAGGGTCAGCGCTGACCTCGCACTTCTCCGAGGGGCTCACAGGGGTGCTCCTAGTCTCCATCTGGCCCCGGAGGGGCTCGGGGGAGTTGGTGTGACCGAAGTCGGGGCCAGGCCTGCTTGGTAGGAGGCCGTTACTGCGCTCTGGGCGACTGGGACAGGCGAGCGAGGGCCACTGAGGGAGGCTGGTGCTGAGCGGATTAG
>NW_027974841.1:0-206 GCF_054177405.1 Leptonychotes weddellii
GCACACTTTCTCCATTGCTCAAGAGTCCATCAAGATTTATTTACCTTGGGTTCTATTTCTACTGGGCATTGGAGTCAGCATACTTGGGAGAGAGCCAGGACTTAGGCTTGGAAAGAAAGTGAGTTCAAATTCCATCTCTTTACTGGGTGGCTGTCCTTAAGCAAATCCTTAAGCAAATCCCTTAACTTCTCTCAATTTCATCTTCC
>NW_027974842.1:0-206 GCF_054177405.1 Leptonychotes weddellii
ATCTATCTATCTATCTATCTATCTATCTATCTATCTATCATCTATCTATCTTTATTTATTTATTTATTTATTTATTTATTTATTTATTTATTTATTTATTTATTTTCAGTCTGCTTTCTCTCTGTGTTTCACACTGGGTAATTTCTGCTGTTCTATCTTCCAGCTCACTGATTTTCTCCCACCTTCCCCTCATGCCGCTATTGGGC
>NW_027974843.1:0-206 GCF_054177405.1 Leptonychotes weddellii
ACACCCAAAGAACAAAGAATCCAATCAAGAAATGGGCAGAAGACATGAACAGACATTTTTCCAAAGAAGACATCCAAATGGCCAACAGACACATGAAAAAGTGCTCAATATCGCTCAGCATCAGGGAAATCCAAATCAAAACCTCAATGAGATACCACCTCACACCAATCAGAATGGCTAAAATTTACAAGTCAGGAAACGACAGA
>NW_027974844.1:0-206 GCF_054177405.1 Leptonychotes weddellii
GTGCCCTTTTTTTAACCATCCTGCACTGCACTGGACAAAATACCAGCAGATTTGGAAGAAATGGACCCACTCATTTCTTTTGAGTGCTGTCTCCAAAGCCAGACCAGGACCTTTTCTGAGGACCTCATGTGGATGCCACACTAACTTATACAAAATAAGGAGCATCCTCACTTAAGGAGACGAGTGGTGTCCCATGGAGCTGTGGA
>NW_027974845.1:0-206 GCF_054177405.1 Leptonychotes weddellii
ACATGCCGGTGTCTTGGCCTGTTTTCCTTGATCTTGGGAGGGGTCCTCTCTGCCTCTAGGACACGAATGTTTGTTTTATTCCCCAGATTGGAAGTTCTCAGCTACGATTTGCTCAAATATATCTTCTAGTCCTCTCTCTCTCTCCATCCCCTAAGGGATTCCAATAATTCTGACACTGGAACGTTTCATGGTGTCACTTTCTCTGA
>NW_027974846.1:0-206 GCF_054177405.1 Leptonychotes weddellii
GGCGCCGCAGCACATTTTCTGAGCTACCTTTTCTGTGCAAAATGTGAGTGCTCAGTGGGAGGAGATACACAAAACCCTTTGCAAATTGCTAAATGCTATTCAAATGCGAGTTGATTACCTTGGTCTGTTGACACTGCAGCATCCTGCCACCACTCTGCAGCACCGGGACACACACCTTGCCGCCACCAACGTCCCCCAGCCCCCCC
>NW_027974847.1:0-1108 GCF_054177405.1 Leptonychotes weddellii
GTCCATACTCAATATTTATCTTTTTCCAAAAAATGATTGTATTAAAATATTCCTAATGGAGCCATGCTAGTTTCTACTTCTTTTTTTTTTTTTTATTTTAAAGATTTTTTTTTTTTTATTCATGAGAGACAGAGCGAGAGAGAAAGGCAGAGGGAGAAGCAGGCTCCCAAGGAGCAGGGAGCCTGATGCGGGACTCGATCCCAGGACCCTGAGATCATGACCTGAGCCGAAGGCAGACGCTTAACCATCTGAGCCACCCAGGCGCACCCCACTTCTAAATAAGGATGTTTTTCTTCTTAAAATTTTTTTTTTTCTTAAAAATTTGCTGAGACTTGATTCTGGATGGAAACTTCTGAAGTGAGTAAGGAAATAGTTTCAAATATTAGAACTGACACTTGCTGGCCAAATATCAGCAAAATGTTTTAGTAGCTTGACCATCTCAACACCCATAGTCTTTTTTGTTGGTACAGTTCTTTCTGGTATTCAATCTACGCTGTTATAATGTAATATATGAGCTGACTTGTGGTCTTTTTAAAACCACTAAAAAGGGGCCATCCTTCCCCTTCCTCAGAAGGGTACATTTCAGCCTAGGATTGCTATTAAGAGCAAACAATCAGCATCTTATTTGGGAACCTCTCAGGCAAAATGCAGTATATAAAAGATATATGGTTTAAAACGCCATTAAGTTGTATGCTGGTCAAAAAAAAAAAAAAGAAAGCATGAACTTATTTTATCTTTATAACTTATTTTACTGATGTGACATTACTGTTTGCCATTATTAATAATGCTATCCATTTTATTTCCAGCTACAGTCACATTTTAAATATATTCTCTTATTTCTTCATCTTTTTTTTAAGATTTTATTTATTTATTTATTTGACACAGTTATTTCTTCATCTTAAAAAACACGAAGTTAATGCCTTGAAAAGAAGTTAATTAGAGGAACTAAGAAGGGTATTCAGATCATGCCTGATGAAAAGCCAAAATCAAAGTTCTGCTGAGGTTCTGAGCAATCAACTTTCAAGTAAACTGACTTCTTAACCAAATATCTTCAGATGTATTTTCCCATTGGTTTCCTTATCTATCATCCCATACAAACATCGGACCC
>NW_027974848.1:0-206 GCF_054177405.1 Leptonychotes weddellii
CCTCACTGTTCAGTAGAAGCAACAAAGTAACAGCCGTGTCTCTCCTGGAGACTACGGCTGGAGAAGCCCTCAGCGGGCAGCGGCCGGGGACTCTCCCCGGCTGGCGACAGGCTGAAGGACGGGTCACAGGTGGATGCGGGGCCGCCCTCTGGCCGTTGCACCAGCGCCTCCCGGGTCACCATTCCCCGGAGAGGGGGTTGCAGTCA
>NW_027974849.1:0-206 GCF_054177405.1 Leptonychotes weddellii
GGATCATGACCTGGGCCGAAGGCAGATGCTTAACTTACTGAGCTACCCAAGCGTCCTAAGGTGGATATTTTTTTTTTTAATTTTTTTTATTCTTATGTTAATCCCCATACATTACATCATTAGTTTTAGATGAAGTGTTCCATGATTCATTGTTTGTGCATAACACCCAGTGCTCCATGCAGAATGTGCCCTCCTCAATCCCCACC
>NW_027974850.1:0-206 GCF_054177405.1 Leptonychotes weddellii
AGGGGCACCTGGGTGGCTCAGTTGGTTAAGCGTTGAACTCTTGGTTTCGGCTCAGGTCATGATCTCATGGGTTGGGAGATCAAGCCCTGTAACAGGCTTGGGATTCTCTCCCTCTACCCCTGCCCCCACTCATTCACTCTCTCTCTCTTTCTCTCTCTCTCCCTCTCAAATAAAGAAATAAAATCTTAAAAAAAAAAAAGGAAATC
>NW_027974851.1:0-206 GCF_054177405.1 Leptonychotes weddellii
AAATAAATTTTTTTTAAAAAGGCAGTGTGACTTTTCTTGTAGATTCTATTTATAACATTGAAATTTAGACCAAACGAACTAGCAGCAGTCTCCAGACAAGGATTTCACAAGCTGAATTTTCCATGCTCTGCAATTCTGTCTTCTCCTTCTTTGTCCGTTTCACTGCTTGTTAGCAGGGACAGAAGGAAGAGAGCAGGAGGAAAAGG
>NW_027974852.1:0-206 GCF_054177405.1 Leptonychotes weddellii
TGGATCGTAGGGTAGCTCTATTTTCAACTTTTTGAGGAACCTCCATACAGTTTTCCAGAGTGGCTGCACCAGCTTGCATTCCCACCAACAGTGTAGGAGGGTTCAGGGAACCCTATTTAAAGAATGGCATACACACCTTTGAGGACATCCAGAATAAAGTGATCAAACTATGTGGAAGCTCTAACATCAAAAGAAGAAATAATGAA
>NW_027974853.1:0-206 GCF_054177405.1 Leptonychotes weddellii
ATGATGATGAACATTTTTTCATGTGTCTGTTAGCCATTTGTATGTCTCCTTTGGGGAACTGTCCATGTCTTCTGCCCATTTTTTGACTCGATTATTTGTTTTTTGGGTGTTGAGTTTGAGAAGTTCTTTATAGATCTTGGATACCAGCCCTTTATCTGTAGTGTCATTTGCAAATATCTTCTCCCATTCTGTGGGTTGCTTCTTTG
>NW_027974854.1:0-206 GCF_054177405.1 Leptonychotes weddellii
CTTTGAATATGAGTTAGAGAACCTGGGTTCTCTTAGTCTTGGCTCTGTAGTAATTTGACCTAGGACAGTTCTAAAGCACAGTGATGAAGAGGCTAGATCGTGGAACCAGAGAACTAAGTCCTGGTCACATACTAACTGTCACTTAGTGAAGTCCCACAACCTATGACCGTTCCTATGCCAGTCATTTGCCTATTTCCCCATAGATC
>NW_027974855.1:0-206 GCF_054177405.1 Leptonychotes weddellii
TCAGCATTTTTTTTCTCTAAAAATAAATTTATGAGAAGCTTGTGGAACTTACAAAGTTGGTATATATTAGTCTGTATTTCCCAACCTCCCTTGCAAGTATAATAGTCTGGCCAATGCAGTGTGAGTAATTTCAGGCTGAAGAACTTAAAAGCTGACCTGCTTGCCATATCCCCTTTCCCCCACTTTCGTGACATTATAGATCACAA
>NW_027974856.1:0-206 GCF_054177405.1 Leptonychotes weddellii
GTATGTTGTCAAGATTTTTAATTTTTGCTAATGTGATTATTTTAAAAATTTCAAAATAGTTTTGATTAGAGCTTCTCTCATTATGATTGAATTTAAAGATCTTTTCACATATTTAAGAGACAGTTTATCTCTTTTTAAAAATTGTTCATGTCTTATGTTCATTTTACTATATGATTTTTTAGTGCCTTGTCCGAAAATTAAAAAAA
>NW_027974857.1:0-206 GCF_054177405.1 Leptonychotes weddellii
ATGATGATTTTACATGGATTGATTTTCAAATGATAAATCAAGCTTGCATTTCTGGGATAAACCCCTGCTGGTTATGATGTGTTATTTTTCATGTTATCGGATTTTATTTCCTAATGTTTCATTAAATTTTTTTGCCTGTAAGTTAATGAGGGATATTGGTTTGTCATTTTGTTTTTTAATATCCTCTTCTGGTTTTAGTGTTGGGG
>NW_027974858.1:0-1108 GCF_054177405.1 Leptonychotes weddellii
GTGAATGACTTTGACTTGGCACGGGCCGACTTCCAGAAGGTCCTGCAGCTCTACCCCAGCAACAAAGCCGCCAAGGCCCAGCTGGCTGTCTGCCAGCAGCGGATCCGCAAGCAGCTCGCGCGGGAGAAGAAGCTCTACGCCAACATGTTTGAGAGGCTGGCCGAGGAGGAGAGCAAGGTAAGGCTCGGGACAGGGAATGATGGGGACAGACCGAGAAAAAGGTGCTGCCTTGTCCCTGCGCCTGACCCAGCTGTTGTCGCTTTTCGCCTCTGGTTGTGCATGCCACTCCTGGACACCAGACGCTGCCCTTGTCCCTGGAGCAATAACACGTACGTCCCCTTGGCAAAAACCCCTGTGAGGGCCACAGGTCCTCTGTGATCAGGGCTAAAAACCCCCTCGCGAACCCTAGATGTCAGGAGTTGGGTTGTGCCTCCCAAACTCCGTTCTCCGTTCCTTTTTAAAATCTTAAAAGCCTGTGTTTAAATAGGCAATATAGTCAAAAACCAATGATGTATTGTATGGTGACTAACATAACATAATAAAATAAAAATAATAGATAAATAAATAGGGAATATAATTATATCGTTCCAGTGAAGCCGCACAAGAGAGTATGTAATAAAAAGCCTCTCTCCCACTACGCAGAAGCAATTGGATATGACTAGTGTTTAGATGGTTCCACTAAATTACATACATGCACAAGTAGACCGTTTTCTTCCTCTTCCCTAATAAAAGGCACCATGTTCTACCGGTTTTTCGTACATCATGCTTTCTTCGTATATCATCCCTGCAAGTACAACGTAAGAAAATCGCTTTCACGTTCTTTACTGTGCTGATGGTGTTCCATCGTAGGCGTATATCCTACCGCTTTTCCTAGTCCCTGTTAAGTCTTCCAGTGTTCAAAACCAGCACTGTTGAATAGAAACTGAATGCAAATTGTACAGTGATTTTCAGTTTTCTAAGTAGCCATGCTAAGAAAAGTGAACAGAAACAGGTGAGATTAATTTCAATATTTAGTTGACCCAAGGTGTCTAAATACTGCAACATGTAATGTTTGTTTTTGTTTTTTTTTTTTTAATGAGATGATGCATTATCTTTTTTTTTTTAAGAT
>NW_027974859.1:0-206 GCF_054177405.1 Leptonychotes weddellii
CCCGCCTCTCCTCCAGTAACCATCAGTTTGTTCTCTATAGTTAAGAGTCTGTTTCTTGGTTTGTGTGTCTCTCTCTTTTTTTCCTTTGCTCATTTGTTTCTTAAATTCCACATATGAGTGAAATCATATGGTATTTGTCTTTCTCTGACTTATTTCGCTTAGCATTATACTCTCTGGCTCCATCCATCTTGTTGCAAATGGCAAGA
>NW_027974860.1:0-206 GCF_054177405.1 Leptonychotes weddellii
CTACTGATTTTTTTTTTTTAAAGATTTTATTTATTTATTTGAGACAGAGAGAATGAGAGAGAGAGAGCACATGAGAGGGGGGAGGGTCAGAGGGAGAAGCAGGCTCCCTGCCGAGCAGGGAGCCCGATGCGGGACTTGATCCAGGGACTCCAGGATCATGACCTGAGCCGAAGGCAGTCGCCTAACCAACTGAGCCACCAGGCGCC
>NW_027974861.1:0-206 GCF_054177405.1 Leptonychotes weddellii
ATTTATGTAGTCACCACTGTAATGAGAATACAGAACAGTTCCATTAACCCAACAAAAATGCCCCCAATACCATCCCTGCCTTATATACCCTCTCCCCACTCCAACCAAGACTCCTAGCAACCCCTGGCCTATTTTATCCATTTTATTATTATCCATTTTATTGTATATGTCAGTAATTCATTCTTTTTTATTGTGAATAATATTCC
>NW_027974862.1:0-206 GCF_054177405.1 Leptonychotes weddellii
AATGGCTAGATTTCGGGTTTTTTGATGGCTGCATAATATTCCTGTGTGTGTGTGTGTGTGTGTGTGTGTGTGTGTGTGTGTGTGTACCACATCTTCTTTATTCATTCATCTGTTGATGGACATCTTGGCTCTTTCCATAGTTGCTACCCTATGACCCAACAATTGCACCACTGGGTATTTACCCCAAAGGTACAAATGTAGTGATC
>NW_027974863.1:0-206 GCF_054177405.1 Leptonychotes weddellii
CAAGATTTGCATAGTAGGACCTAAAGGTGGGCAGGGAGGGGTGAGGTAAGGGACCACTGCTTTTTGTGAAAAGCCTCCTGAGATTATTTGAATTTTTAATAATGATGTCGATGTATGACTTGAATAAAAAAAATAAACGAATTAAAAATCCCTAAACTATTCCTTTCATCCAGGATCCCCACTTAGTGTAACAGATTAGTGCGAAC
>NW_027974864.1:0-206 GCF_054177405.1 Leptonychotes weddellii
GAGAGATGATGGACTCTGAAAAACAAACAGGGTTCTAGAGGGGAGGGGGGTGGGAGGATGGGTTAGCCTGGTGGTGGGTATTGAGGAGGGCACATTCTGCATGGAGCACTGGGTGTTATGCACAAACAATGAATCATGGAACACTTCATCTAAAACTAATGATGTAATGTATGGGGATTAACATAAGAATAAAAAAAATGGCAGCA
>NW_027974865.1:0-206 GCF_054177405.1 Leptonychotes weddellii
CGTCCTGTTTCAGGATTATAATAGCGATGCCAATTATAATAATAGCCACTCTCACTATCCGCATACTGCCCTGCAAAGCGTAGATTAAACTCAAATGGTTCACTCTTTACGTTATCTGCGGCATAAGCTTTGTTAAATAAGCTAAAGGATAAACCCTGCTGCTTAGCTTGAATATCTTGAGATAAACCATGCGGCAATGCCTTAAC
>NW_027974866.1:0-206 GCF_054177405.1 Leptonychotes weddellii
AAATCTTAAAAAAAAAAAAAAATGATCTTAAGAGAATGCTGTATCATATTATATGCTCAAGGGAGGAGGTCAACGCCCCTTCTAGGCCCATGTTCTAGAACTGTGCTACCCAGAATAGCCACTATATGAATTCAAACCTTAATTAAAATTTAACTAAATGAAAAATTCCGCTCCTCAGTAGGACCAGCTACATTTCAATTGCCACA
>NW_027974867.1:0-206 GCF_054177405.1 Leptonychotes weddellii
CATCCTTCCACCACCCTCCCCTCTAGAACCCTCAGTTTGTTTTTTAGAGTCCATCGTCTTTCATGGTTCGTCTACCCCTCTGATTCCCCCACTTCATTCTTCCCCTCCTGTTATCTTCTTCTTTTTTTTTCTTAACATATATTGCATTATTTGTTTCAGAGGTACAGATCTGAGATTCAACAGTCTTGCACAATTCACAGCGCTTA
>NW_027974868.1:0-206 GCF_054177405.1 Leptonychotes weddellii
GTTTTCTTTTTTTTTTTTTAACTTTTTTGCACAGTTTTATTGAGGTATAATTGACGTCCAACAAACTGCAAATACTCAAAGTTTACAACGTGATGTGTTTTGACATGCACACCTGCCTGTAAGACCATTAACCACGATCAAGATAACATATCTATCACTCTTCCTAGACTTTTCAATAGACTTTTGTTCTAATGTCCTTATCACAA
>NW_027974869.1:0-1108 GCF_054177405.1 Leptonychotes weddellii
TTGTTTGTACTAATAAGATACACATCTACTACATACTGTTTGTTATTTTTAAAAAGTCAAGTAAAAGAGAAATAAGTGTACTCTGAGCTATGCTATTAAAAGCATATACAACCTAAAAATAAGCAGTATTACAACTTTTCTAAGGAAACAAACATAAATAGAAAAAGTACCTAAGAGGCCATGCACCAAGTTGACAACATTGGTTAGATTTGAAGGAAGACAGACCAAGATTAGAAGTTACTAAAAGGAAACTTTAACTTTCTCATTATTGCTTTAATGGGAGAATATATTAAATTATACTTATATAATTAAAATTTTACTTGAAAATTGATTCAAGTAAAAATAAAATAAACTACTTCTGATTCTGGCAAGGCAGAAGTAAGTGGTATTGGACATGCTCTCAGCATTATAATAGGTAACACTAGGTAAACTATATTAAAAAATTGTTTTAAGATGTTGGGCAAAAGAACTGCAGGACTGTAATCCCTGAGAGAAGAAACATAAATGAGGTGAGCCTTAAAAATCACCCTTGATTTCTGCCCTAGGGAACTTTCAGAATCTTGATGTAGGGAGGAGGACCCAAGAACATAGCACCCTTGTTAATAAAATGAAGATTGGATTGAAGTATATAGAGGCTAAATAGCTAGAGTTTATGGGACACTGTATTGACAAGAAGAAGCCTACAAACAGAAAAAGTTCCAGATAATTGCATAAAGATTCCTCTAAATCTTTGGTTGAATACCAGTAGGAACACATGTTGTGTGAGATACGAGAGAACCAGATAAAGAAAATTTACCAAGGAAAAGACATCTACTAGTGAGCTGTAAACTTAACTACTGACACAGGGCTCACAGCAAGTAGGGAAGATGTTCATGTTCCAATTAGCTAGAGTAGAAAGATCTCAATGAACATCTCAGGTATTTAGGGGATTCCAGAAGAGTCCTGCCTTAAAGAGGAGAGCTAAATTAGCCCAGAGTAAAGGTTACTAAAAAGCAATCCTACAAAAGCTTAAAAATAAGCCTGCAAAAGATGAAATTCAATCACTAGTAACTTACATGCCTGCTAAAACACTCTTTAAAGCAAGACAATAATATTCAGACACTCAGTA
>NW_027974870.1:0-206 GCF_054177405.1 Leptonychotes weddellii
CAGCCCGCAGTGCTGGCACGTCGGGCCTGCCATGCCCCTAGGCCCTAACCCTATCCCTCATTGGCATCTGAGGGCTCTGGTCCCAGAGGCCTGGCTCTAAAGCCACAGGGATTGGGGGCACCTGAGCAATACCAGACGATTCAGTCTCCCAGAAGGAAACCGCACCATTTTGAACTCGGGCCAAACGTTTCAGAGTAGAACTCTGC
>NW_027974871.1:0-206 GCF_054177405.1 Leptonychotes weddellii
GGAGGGGGGTGGGGGAATGGGTTAGCCTGGTGATGGGTATTAAAGAGGGCACGTTCTGCATGGAGCACTGGGTTTTATGCACAAACAATGAATCATGGAACACTACACCAAAAACTAATGATGTAATGTATGGTGATTAACACAACAATAAAAAAATTTAAAAAAATAGCTCTCCATAGTGTGGCAAATTCGAAGGTAATTTAGCA
>NW_027974872.1:0-206 GCF_054177405.1 Leptonychotes weddellii
CTATAAAGACAGAAAGCAATCAGTGGTTGCCTGGGGCAGGGGATGGGACCAGGGATTGAGTATAAACTGGCATGAGGGATCTTTTGAGAGTGGTGAAAATGTTCTATTTTTTTTAAAGATTTTATTTATTTATTTGACAGAGAGAGACACAGCAAAAGAGCACAAGCAGGGGGAGTGGGAGAGGGAGAAGCAGGCTTCCCGCGGAG
>NW_027974873.1:0-206 GCF_054177405.1 Leptonychotes weddellii
TCAGTCTTATTCTCACATTTTCCTCAGTCCCAGGAGTAATTTTTCAGCTTTTCAGATTCACAAACTTAATTTCACTGGTTTACAATGTAAGAGGCTGTAGCCTTGGTGAATTGATTCATGCTCTTCTAAAACACAAGAGACTGCTACAGAAGCCACAATACCAAGACATTAATTTATATTTTTAAAAGTTCCTAATGGAAGAAACA
>NW_027974874.1:0-206 GCF_054177405.1 Leptonychotes weddellii
ATCACCGGCTCTGGCTGGGGGCAAACCTGGTCCTCCTGGCCCCGGTGTTGCTGGGCAGGCTGGATAACTCCTTCTGGCCAGTGAGCAGAAGTGAGTGCGTCGTTTCTAGGTTGGAGCACGTAATAGCCTGTGTGTGACTTTCTAGAATCCCCCAATGAAGTAACTGTAGGAACAGAAGTGAATCTGGAGCCGCCAGGTAGGCTCCG
>NW_027974875.1:0-206 GCF_054177405.1 Leptonychotes weddellii
GGGCGCCTGGGTGGCTCAGTTGGTTAAGCGACTGCCTTCGGCTCAGGTCATGATCCTGGAGTCCCTGGATCGAGTCCCGCATCGGGCTTCCTGCTCGGCAGGGAGTCTGCTTCGTCCTCAGACCCTATCCCCTCTCAGGTGTTCTCTCTCTTTCATTCTCTCTCTCTCAAATAAATAAATAAAATCTTTAAAAAAAAAAAAAAAAA
>NW_027974876.1:0-206 GCF_054177405.1 Leptonychotes weddellii
GGGCGCCTGGGTGGCTCAGTTGGTTAAGCGACTGCCTTCGGCTCAGGTCATGATCCTGGAGTCCCTGGATCGAGTCCCGCATCGGGCTCCCTACTCGGCAGGGAGTCTGCTTCTCCCTCACCCACTCCCCGTTTGTGTTCCCTCTCTCGCTGTGTCTTTCTCTGTCAAATAAATAAATAAAATCTTAAAAAAAAAAAAAAAAAAAA
>NW_027974877.1:0-206 GCF_054177405.1 Leptonychotes weddellii
CTACCTTCTTCTTCTTCTTCTTTTTTTTTTTCTTAACATATATTGCATTATTTGTTTCAGAGGTACAGATCTGAGATTCAACAGTCTTGCACAATTCACAGCGCTTACCAGAGCACATACCCTCCCCAGTGTCTATCACCCAGTCACCCCATCCCTCCCACCCCACCCCCCACTCCAGCAACCCTCAGTTTGTTTCCTGCAATTAA
>NW_027974878.1:0-206 GCF_054177405.1 Leptonychotes weddellii
GGGGGGTGGTGGTGAGCGCTCTCCAGGCACAAACGGAGTTGTGGTTAACCTTCTGTGGCTGAGGAGCACCCAGGGCCCCTTCCCCCCTATTTCCTGTCCTTTGCAGGCAGAAAGCTACAGCTGCATTTCCCAGGCTGCCTCCTTCCAGAGTGTGGGTGCCTGCTGTGAGCCGGCTCTCGGGCCTCACCTGGGACTCGGAAGGTGGA
>NW_027974879.1:0-206 GCF_054177405.1 Leptonychotes weddellii
GGCAGAATTTATCTCCTGTTTCAGTAGCATAGGCCTTCTTGGTTTTTAGCTGGCTACCAGCTGGGGACTGTTCTCAGCTCTTAGATACTATCTGTAATTTCTTGCCACATGGCCCTCTCTATAGACCCTTTCACATAAGGTAGCTTACCTTCTTTTCTTTAAGATTTTATTTATTTATTTGAGAGAGAGAGAGCACAGACGAGGGA
>NW_027974880.1:0-1108 GCF_054177405.1 Leptonychotes weddellii
CCCTGCCACAGATTTACTCTCTCTTCTGGGAATTCATGGTTTGCAAAGAGAAGGGACATCCAGTTTTATAGCTACTCTGTTAAAATGCAACAAAATGAATAATTTGCACCTCAAACCAATGATGTAAAACCTTAGATGGGCTAATCAGCCTCTGTTCATCTCTACACAGAAGAATCAAATATAGTGTTTCTTCAAATGCTCTTTAAAAATAACTAAAATTCAATTGCTTTTCTCTTATCCTGGTAATTCAATTTATTTTGGGATTGTCCTTTTATAATGGAGACAAGGGTATTAAATGCCTTTGAAATGAATGCAGTAGTTCTATGAAAACAACCCACAGCTGTAAATGTTCCAAACTTTACCTCACAAATGCATCAATAAGTTGAGGGCAGAACCCAAGCCAGCAAAAATCCTAAAATAAGTAAACCCTACAGTTGTTCATACTCGGTAATTCTGTAGTTACTGAGAAATTCATTATTTCAGAAAATCTTCTGAAAAAAATATTCTTAGATCTACTTTGTTGTCTTATAGATTACGTCTTTTGGGTGGTGGGGTAGGGAGTATGTTTAACATGTCCAAAAATATTTGATAGAAGTGATTTTTGCAACACAGTTTATTAAATTCAAGCCACGAGGCTTACGATACAATAGGCACTGGAAGGTAACAGGAATGTTTTCAGATGTCTTCTCCAGAAAACAGCTTATTTTTTTTTAAGAAATAAAAATAGTGAAGAGGAAAAAACATTTTTTTCCTAATAATTATCAAGAGCATTCTGTGGTTTTAGGACCCAGTACAACTTATCAGTAGAGTCACATGCAGTAGTCCTAGCTATGACCAGGTGCAACCTATGAAGAGAGAAGCAACAGCAACAAGCAAAAATCACATTTTTGCTTTGTTATGAGCTATTTAGCCACATTATGATTAAATTATTTATGGTGAAAATTCATCATTGCACTTTTGTCTTACATCCCTGTTCTTTAAATACATATTTTAATTTGTTTTAATCTCTTGAAAAAAATGTTTACTCTGAATCATTCATTGCTTGATTGGCTGATTCATTCTTTAATTCATCCAGATATTTATTAAACGTTTATTGGGTTAGCTTAAC
>NW_027974881.1:0-206 GCF_054177405.1 Leptonychotes weddellii
ACAAAAAGAAAAAAGATAACATTTAGCCACCTATTAATGATTAAAACCTCAAGTAGACGAGAAATACTAGAGATTTTACTTAACTTGATGAAGAGTATATCTAATAAACCGAAAACAATCATCATCCTTTAAGGGAGGAGGAGCTTAAAACGATTCCTTTAGGGCACCTGGGTGGCTCAGTTGGTTAAGCCACTGCCTTCGGCTCA
>NW_027974882.1:0-206 GCF_054177405.1 Leptonychotes weddellii
ATCTAGCACAACTTCAATATGTATAATTAATATTACAAAAGGGACTCAGTCATGGAAAGGAAATACCTTTTGAATATAGAGAACGGTTAATCTATAAAATGGTAGTGAAGGAATGTCAAGTTAGGAATCAAAGATCCAAATACGGTCAATAGTGTAAACTTCGATCCAGAGATGACCGTATCACAAAGAGAAGAGTTAGAGTTAGG
>NW_027974883.1:0-206 GCF_054177405.1 Leptonychotes weddellii
CATACCACCAGCACCACCACTACTACCACCACCACCACCAGCACCACCACTACTACACCACCAGCACCACCACTACTACACTACCGCTACCACCACCACTACCACTACTACACTACCACCACCACCATCACCACCACCACCACTACTACTACCGCCACCACTACTACTACCACCATCACCACCACCACCACCACCACCACTACTAC
>NW_027974884.1:0-206 GCF_054177405.1 Leptonychotes weddellii
GAACAAACCTCTCTGAAAATGTTCAAAGTTGAGGTAGAGGCTCTAATTTTACCTCAGCTCTGCCATTTAGTAGTTCTGGGATCTTTGCTAAGTCTGCTCAGGGTCTGTCTCTCATTCATTTTTTATTCCTCTTTTTTCCCTCCCTCACTCCCTCCTTCCTTCCTTCCTCCCTTCCTTCTTTCTTTCCTTCCTTCCTTCCTTTCTTC
>NW_027974885.1:0-206 GCF_054177405.1 Leptonychotes weddellii
AATGTCCACAATAGCCAAACTGTGGAAAGAGCCAAGATGTCCATCGACAGATGACTGGATAAAGAAGATGTGGTATATATATACAATGGAATATTATGCAGCCATCAAAAGGAATGAGATCTTGCCATTTGCAATGACGTGGATGGAACTGGAGGGTATTATGTTGAGTGAAATAAGTCAAACAGAGAAAGACATGTATCATATGA
>NW_027974886.1:0-206 GCF_054177405.1 Leptonychotes weddellii
GATTAGAAATGGTATGTATAGGGGGGGCGGAGCAAGATGGCGGAGGAGTAGGAGACCTGGATTTCGTCTCCTCTCAGGAATTCAGCTGGATAGGGATCAAACCATTCTGAACACCTACAACCCCAACAGGAGATCGAAGAAAGGAATAGCAACAACTCTCTGAACAGAAAAGCGACCACTTTCTGGAAGGTAGGACGTGCGGAGAA
>NW_027974887.1:0-206 GCF_054177405.1 Leptonychotes weddellii
AATAGTATTTTTTCTAATGTAACAAATTGTTGCTTATCTTCTACCATGTAGGAATACTGAGATTCTGTGCTGATCTCAGAGAATAGAAGTAAACTTGTTTGAGCCCATAAGTTAAAACAAGCTTTGCCCTCATGAAATAGAAACTATGTCTCTCTCTCTTTTTTTTTTTTTTTTTTTTTTTACAAACATGCCTCAAATGCTTTAAT
>NW_027974888.1:0-206 GCF_054177405.1 Leptonychotes weddellii
TAACAAAATGGGGAAAAAAATCAACAATACATTGAATAAAATGACATGAGTAGAATATATTGCAGGAATGCAAAGATGATTCTGTATTAGGAAATCTATTAATGTAATTCACCATTTTAATTGATTTATGGGAAAAATCATAATTTTCTTCAGTTATCAACAAATTTTAGTACCAATTTCAGATTAAAGCATTCAGTCAAGTAGGA
>NW_027974889.1:0-206 GCF_054177405.1 Leptonychotes weddellii
ATCAAAAATGTCAGTCACAGCAAAGGATGTTATTTCTGGTATATTGTATATATTGACTTTTTAAAATTAAAGGGTTGCATCTACTGGGTATTTACCCCAAAGATACAAATGTAGGGATCTGAAGGGGTACGTGCACCCCGATGTTTATAGCAGCAATGTCCACAATAGCCAAACTGTGGAAAGAGCCAAGATGTCCATCAACAGAT
>NW_027974890.1:0-206 GCF_054177405.1 Leptonychotes weddellii
GAGTGAGATCAGTTTTTATTGAATCTGTCTGCTCTTTGCAGAGTTATTTTGTGGTCTCTTTCATTGGGCCAATTACATTTATGAAGATGAATTATGACAGGCGAGCACCCGCGTGCATGGATTACCATGTGCTAACTATGTAATTAGTGGCCAGTGTCTAGGAGGGGAGTTTGTTGGATATTTCCATCAGAAAAAAAAAACAAACA
>NW_027974891.1:0-12305 GCF_054177405.1 Leptonychotes weddellii
TTTTTTAAAGATTTTATTTTTATTATTTATTTGACAGAGAGACACAGCGAGAGAGGGAACACAAGCAGGGGGAGTGGGAGAGGGAGAAGCAGGCTCCCCGCAGAGCAGGGAGCCCGATGTGGGACTCGATCCCAGGACGCTGGGATCATGACCTGAGCCGAAGGCAGTCGCTTAACCGACTGAGCCACCCAGGCGCCCAATATTACGGTTAATTTATCATTGACTTTGAGATAGTCTATAATAAAATAATGAAACTATAACATAAAATGAATAATGGTGACGAAAGTTATTTTTAAGGAGAATGACTTAGTGTTTTCATGTGTCAAATCATTCATCTTCCTCTGCAACCTAGATGAGTAAATAAATATTATTGTCTCCATCTTATATCTGAAAACGAATAATCATTTCTCCAAAATCACAGCTGGTATACAAGCATAGTCCACTTATCCTTTCATTCAGAATTTTTCTAAAATCTTTTCCAAATAAAACACTCATATAAGAGGTCTACAGAGATTAATAAACCAGAGTTAAATGCCATAAAAGTTTGGGAAATTTTTTTTTTAAAGGTTTTATCCATTTATTTGCGAGAGAGAGAATGAGAGACAGAGAGCACAAGAGGGAGGAGGGTCAGAGGGAGAAGCAGACTCCCCGCCCAGCAGGGAGCCCGATGCGGGACTCGATCCCGGGACCCCAGGATCATGACCTGAGCTGAAGGCAGTCGCTTAACCAACTGAGCCACCCAGGTGCCCTCTTTATTTTTTTTTAAAGATTTATTTATTTTAGAGAGAGAGAGAGAGCATGAGAGGGGGAGGGTCAGAGGGAGAAGCAGACTCCCTGCTGAGCAGGGAGCCCGATGCGGGACTGGATCCCGGGACTCCAGGATCATGACCTGAGCCGAAGGCAGTCGCTTAACCAACTGAGCCACCCAGGTGCCCCCTGGGAAATCTTTAATATCTTAGTAAAAGGGTCCTTGTCATTTGTTATACGCTACAAAGACCAACAATGTTGTGAAACTAGAAATGTTTCTAGATTGTTAGAAATTTGCTAATCCAACTCATTTTCTGAAACTACACCGTCGTCAGTGGCCTTAAATGATAAGCAGGGTTGCAACAAAATCAGAAAAAAAAATCTAAAAATTAACACACTTATCTTTGCATGTATTTACTGTCTATCCCACCAGCACACAAACTCTTTTGAGGCAGAATCTGTCTTGTTCTCTTGTATCTCTAGTGCCTAGGACAGTGTCTGCATCGATAAATACCACGAACATAAAATAGGAAAAAGACCTCATCTATAGAAGCACTTCTCCATAAACTTTGGTTTATAAGGTGGCTACTGAGTAAGTGACCTAGGAATCGCTACAGAACATGTTCTTATGACTGTGAATCTAACAAAAGTCATAGCCTAATCACTGTGTGGTAAACATTTCTGTGAAGTAAAGCTAAGTGAATAGCACATCTGTATTCTGCTTGGAATCTAGGAAAAGAGGAACCAAACAGCACAAATCTGCCAGGATTATACTATGAGAGAGAGACCAAGGCCATCGATGTTTCTGGTCACTGGGGCCTGAATTCTTTATGGAGCCAGGAAAGTCTTCATTAAGTCTGGCTTCTTTTGTTCTGAGCATATGCACACCATGTTACTCTCCCATTGCTCATTCATTCAACAATTCTGAAGAGCTTACTACGGGCCTGCAACTGTGTTCAATACTAAGTATGGGATGCTGAGTAAGATCATCCCTATCCTCAAGGAACTTACAGTCTAGTGAGGGAAACATCATTACACTAAAGCTTTGTAATATCTACATTGTCACAGATCACCAATTCAGTTTCCTGCAGATCTTGGCTTCTGGGAGGGATCACACAACTAAGGTATCCTTCCCCCATATCTTTTTCTGTTTTGTTTTTTTTTTTTCTTTTCTAATGTATAACTTCAGAACTTGTGAATTTGGTTGATTTCAGGTAGTTACCTAGAACCACATAACTAGAACTTGATAACTAGATTGTAACTGAGAAATTAATAATTTCTAGAGATGAAAATTAAAGAATAAGCACTGAAACCATCAAGTCACTGGTGTTCCGAGGAGGCCTTTCTTAATGAGAAACCAGCTTCCTTTTGACATCTTTAAAAAATTTCAGCACAACATACCTCATATATGGTAAGGATACAGGTCTGTTATGTATTATGCTTTATTATTATTAGTTATTAATATTTATTAAGCACTTACTCTATGCCAGGAACCCTCATTTATTAAAATATAAAAATTAGGACAACAGCCTTTAAAAATTAAACATTCAAACAATGAATAATCCACTAATACTTAGGTGTCAAATGGTAAATATTAATTGATTTCTGGTGGTTTGTAATTTTATTGGGATTTCACCTATGTAGACTAATGTATCAGTTTTTTTGGGATTTCACCTATGTACACTAATGTATCAATTTTATTGGGATTTCACCTATGTAGACTAATGTATCAATTTTATTGGGATTTCACCTATGTACACCAATGTATCAATTTTATTGGGATTTCACCTATGTAGACTAATGTATCCTGTACCATAATGCCATATCAATTTTCTAGGTCCTCCAGGAAACATCATACCAAAAAAAAAATGTTTTTAACTGGAACACACATTTACTGAGTACCTATTGTGTTCAAGGCACCATGCTAGATAGATGAGTAAGACATAGCTATTGCCCACAGGGAGTCTTGAGCTGAGTGGAAAGAGAACCAACTGGCAGTTACAATGCAGTGTGGGAAGTTCTGTGATAGGACAAGCCTGGAGTGCCACAAGAAGAGTTGTGGGGCCAGTCGGGTGAGATTCCCAGAGCTGAGATCCTGTCTGAGTACAAAAAGACCAGGAGCTAAGGTGAGAATGCCCTTGTCTTTCCTTATCAGATTATTTCTCCCCTACCATGGCCAACAGGACTTCTTCCCCCAAAATTTCATATCCTCCTGCCCCCTTTTTACTTTATTTATTTTTTAAAAGACTTTATTTATTTATCTGACAGGGAGAGAGAGCACGAAAGCAGGCAGAGCGGCAGGCAGAGGGAGAGGAAGAAGCAGCCTCCCCGCTGAGCAGGGAGCCCGATGCAAGACCCTGGGATCAGGACCTGAGCCAAAGGCTTAATCGACTGAGCCACCCAGGCTCCCCTGCCACCTTTTTAAAGGTTTATTAAAATTCCTATGGGTGACGCACCAGAGGTTAATCACACAGAATGCAACTTCCCAGACAAAGAAGGCCTGCAGGGACCGTGAGGAAGGTTTCATGCCTGTGGTTTCTTGATTGGTGGGATTCAGAGTTAATTTTGGTCAAGAATGGCTTCTTTACAAAATGGAAACTGTCTTCTTCAAATCAAAGTGGTTTGCTACAGAAAGTATCTTTGTGTTTTTTATAGTTTACCAAAGAAAAAGAAAAGCCAACAATTTAGTAGTGGTTTCTACTATTTCACTGATTTAATACCCAGAATCATCATGAAACATTCTATTTTAATTTATCTTGAGAAAAAAGAATGAGAATCATGACCCATATTTATGTAGTTTCTGTCTCAGAGGGTACAAAGTACTTTACAGACATTTCCAATTAACCCTGGTAATTTCACTGTGATCTAGATAGGATAGAGGCCTTCACATGCGGGAGAGGGCACACATTACCAATCATAGACACAGTGTCAAATCTGGAAACACAAACAAACGGATTCCCCTGGGTTAACCCAAAGTAGAGGGAAAATGAGAGGAAGAGGGAAAGAGACAGGGAGAAAGAGGAAGAAAGAAAGAGAGGAAGGAAAAAGGGAGAGGGAGAGAGGAAACCTAGATCATCATCAAGCAAATTAGAGTAGGAATTTTTTATGACTAAGGCTGCCCACATTTATAAATAAAAATGTTTTGGGGCGTTTGGGTGGCTCAATCAGTTAAGTGTCTGACTCTTGGTTTCGGCTGAGGTCATGATCTCAGGGTCATGAGATCAAGCTCCATGCTCATCAGGGAGTCTGCTTGAGATTCTCTCCTTCTCCCTCTGCCCTTCTCCTCATTCATGTGTTCTTTTTCTTTCTCCCTCTCTCTAAAATAAATAAATCTTAAAAAAAAAAAACTTAAAGTTTTAGGTGAAGTGCATTTAATCACTTCTTATTCTAAAACTAGGAGTGGGTAGCCTCAAGTTTTTATGTTTGAGATATAAAGTGTACCAAACTATGATTATGGGTGGTATAAACTTTATACTCAGAAGCCTTGGACTATTTACAATGTACCCACCAATCATATCTATTAATACAGATTCATAAAACTGAGGGCTTGAAGAAAAGACAACTGAATATAGTATATAAAAAGCAATGTCCCCCCTTCCCCAAAAAGTTAAAAATACCATGTATTAATCTTTCTTTGTGCATTTTTCCTCAATGCTTTGGTGAAAGCACATCTTTTGTGAATTTGACAAATATGAGAAGTTTTGTGGGCTTATAATTTTTGCTAACAATATAGTGTCACATAAATACAGTATATTATTACTAACCTAAATCTGAGCTTAATGAACAAGTGAAAACCTTCTTCCAATTTAGAATTTTTATAATTTAACTATATTTTTCATTAATAGAGCAAATATAGCAACATCCTAATATTAGACTAAAAATAAAAATAATTTGTCAGAAGCCTTAAGAGGTATTCCAAAATTCAGGTGCCTGGGTGGCTCAGTTGGTTAAGCATCTGCCTTCAGCTCAGGTCATGATCCCAGGATCCTGGGATCGAGTCCCGCATGGGGCTCCTTGCTTAGCGG
This sequence comes from Leptonychotes weddellii, assembly GCF_054177405.1. NCBI lineage: Eukaryota > Metazoa > Chordata > Mammalia > Carnivora > Phocidae > Leptonychotes > Leptonychotes weddellii. Next base: position 4,773 of record NW_027974891.1, read on the forward strand.
GGAGCCTGCTTCTCCCACTGCCTGCTTCTCCCCCTGCTCCCCCTTGTGCTTGCTCTCTCTCTTTCTCTCTTCCGTCAAATAAATAAATAAAATCTTTAAAAAAAGTATTCCAAAATTCAATTCTCTCTAATCTTCTCTCTCAACTTAACTTTAAACTGGATATCATCCATTCCTTGGGTAGTAGATATGCTTGAAGAAGGATTAAATGTTCATCTTAAGGAAATTCTCTTTTTCTACTTCATTTAGTTATCAAATTAACAAATAAACTAAAGTTTTATTTGGTTGGTCCGTGACATTCACAGTGTGAGAGACATTATCTCATGAAATAGTCAAATAAAACTTTTATTACAAGTTCTAGCAAAGTATTGATAAGGAACACACAATGCATAGGTATTTTAAATATGAAAGATAAGAAATCACAGTCCAATCATCCAAGACCCTCATCCCCCACCAAAAAAAAGAACCAACCTGATTTGTCCTCTGTGTCATCAAAGTCAACGCTGAAGGAATGGCCACTATTACTGATGATTTTGGCTGAGTTTGCATCATACTTGATACTAAGAGGTCGCAGGGAAGAGTCATATTTCACTTCTTTGGTTTTAATCTCAATCGGAGATTGCTGATCCCCGTCAGCAATAGGGAAAAATTTATTCCAATGAATAGGACCTTAAATATATAGGACCAAAAGAAAAGGACTAAATAAGTTATTTCCTTTACCAAACAAATGCACTGTGCTTGAGTTGAAGGAAAAACAAGTGAGATCTTCATCTTCAGGACTTTTACATCTAATTTTTTTTACAAGACTAGTTGTTTTTATTATGGGTATGAAAACCTCCTGTTTGCCTTAATTCATTTGCAGCATTCAACTAACCCTTATGGACAAAAAGCTAAGTTTTATTTTTTTTTAAAAGATTTTATTTATTTATTTGACAGAGAGAGACAACAGCGAGAGAGGGAACACAAGCAGGGGGAGTGGGGGAGGGAGAAGCAGGCTTCCTGCGAAGCAGGGAGCCCAATGTGGGGCTTGATCCCAGGACCCTGGGACCATGACCTGCACTGAAGGCAGACGCTTAACCGATTGAGCCACCCAGGGGCCCCCAAAAGCATGTAAGTTTTAAAAAGTACTTTCTAGGGGTGCCTGGGTGGCTCAGTTGGTTAAGCGTCCGACTCCTGGTTTTGGCTCAGGTCATGATCTCATTGGTCATGATCTCATGGCTCATGAGATTGAGCCCCATGTCTGCCGGGCTCCCTGCTCAGCGGGGAGTCTGCTTGAGATTCTCTCCCTCTGCTGCTCCCCCCTCCCCTTGCACATGTGCTCTCTTTTGATCTCTCTCTCTCTAAAATAAATACATCTTTAGAGGGAAAAAAAGTACTTTCCAAAGGTACCTTTCTACCAAGCTACAAACAACAGCACAATTCATCACTGAAAACAATGAGATTTCGTCTCAGCTCCAAGAATGATCTGTGGTAGCTCCAGCAGTCAACAAGTTCATGGGATGAAAGAATTAATGGAACTGAGAAAGCTGTGTAGCAAAAAAAGGGTGCAGTTCTTAAAAATGCTATCCCTATTTCTTTCTTCTATCGCTCACTGGTGTCTTCAGGTGTCACCCAGGCCTCAACTCAGTTACCTCTGATGTGCAACAGGCATACTAAGGAAATACCTAAATTTTTCACACAGCATAATCCAAATAAAATGGCTGCACCATGTCAGGAAATGTAATATTGTTGATTATCTTCAGGGGAGTCAGGTAACAATTTCTTTCTTTCTTTCTACATTTCAGAAGGTCCTTCTGCGGTTATTTTGCCAGTGTCACACTTGAATTCCAACACAAGAGACAACTGTCATCCTGATCCTCTATTCAAAAAGTCAAAATTGCATCTAGTTCCCAAGTAGGACACATGTTTGGTAAATTGACATGAACCAATAAGCAGGCAATTCCCTTGTCTAGACTTTTCATTTCTCTGGGAGACTTGATTCAAGTTCTGCTTCCCAAAACCAAGAGCAAGACTGCAGCTTCAAGGAACCTCTAACCTATAGTGACTACTCAATTATGTCTACTATGCCTGCAATTTACACAGCTACCACCAGGGTGGTAGAGCACAGGGCTACTGACTAAGCTTTTCCCTCTTTCACTAATTGGATTTCTCTAACATTCAAGTACTTATTAAAATGACACAGCATGACAATTAAACATTTGTTACTGACAACAACAAATACTTTTAAGGATAAGATTTAGAATGACATTCAAAAATGCAAATACATTGCAATTACCAACAGCTTCAATCTCTAAATTTAATGCTCCTTATTAGTCTCCAATTTTGCAAAGGAGAAAGCTTAAGCTCTTTCCTTCACATATGCTTCAGGTACAAAAAGTCAGAGCATGAATATATAACAACCATACACACAACTTAAAAGCTCTTCTCTTGCGAATCTGACACTTTGGACTTCAAAGCAACTTGAACATCAAAAGTCCTTGCCTACAACTTATTACAAAAAAGGCATTACATTTCCTGATTTATTAAGAACTCCAGTTTACCTTTCTAGTACTCTTTCTCTGCACAATCTAGTCCTTGCTTTAAGTGAAAAAAGTTTCCTATCTCACTGTCACCAAGCATGACTTAACCTGATGAGAATTAGAGTTTGAATATGTGATGCATATATCACAAAATGGTGTTGACATTTTTCTTTCTCTTCCTAATTCCTTTACTCTCCTATTTCCAGTCCTTTATAACAAGAATAATTTTTAAAAGTAGAGGCAACCCAAAATAAAATAAAAATAATCCCACTTTGCATAAATTATTCAATATCATTTATTAACCACCATAGTGGGTTCATTTCCCTGCCTCTTAAAGAGGCCCCTTTTAAAAAATTTTTCCAAAACATCCAACTTTAAACCCATTTAAACCTAGTTCTTAAGTAGAGATATCTAGTGAATCTTCCACTGATTCAAGGACTGTTGAGTATCTATAGAGACATGTAGTTTTCAGTAAGTGTCACATTCCCTAAACTGAACCAATGAAACTATCACAGGTTAGTGCAAGAACTTACATGTTTTTGGTGAAGGTGGTCCCCCAGTCCAATGCCTCAACTCTTGGTGTTCCATTTTGTCATTGCTACTATACCCAGTTTAAGTTTCCTTTTATCTGCTCACTCACTGCTTCTGTCAGTCTCAACAGAAAACAAGCAACCAAACTTGCCCAGTCAGGATTCAACATATTTCCAGTAGGATTTTGGCACAGTTGATCTACTTACAGGCACGGTCCTCAGAAAGCTATCTAAAAGCAGGAAATGGCCCTATAAATTCTTAGCAGAAATACAGAATCTCTCTTTGGTAGTGACTTTTCAGGGATAGATTTTTTAAATTTCTGAAGATGAGCTCCATTGGAGCCACTATTTTCTAACATATAAACGTAGTAAAGAGTAATCAGTACTCATTGACTGAAAATACCCTTCTTCTTCCTAACTATAATGAGGGCACTGTTGCTACCCAGGAACTATTAAATAACAAAAATTAAAATTATTCCAGCAGAGAGGAAAATTAAAAGAAATTTGTTTTGTGTTTTTTTCCCAAACATAAATTGGAAAGTAGCAAAAGTGTGAGATTATAATTATAGTTTCAGTCAGAAAGAAATTCACCTAAATTATACCTTTTATTATTAAAGTTCTAAATTTCACCTGCTGCCATTTTTAAACTGGCAAGTTAATCATAACTTCAAAAAGGCTACAATTAGAAAAGAAGATTTTCTGTTTCTTTGTGAAAATAAACTTTCTATAAAATTTGACTGTAGGGTACTGTTCAATAATATATATGTTAATCCAAGGAAAGTATTATTATTATTGTTATTATTCACAGATCTAATTTTGACAGTGAGTCATTGTCAGGCTTTCTTGGTTTTATCTTGCAGTTATTTCAAATAATGGTTATTTTGATGATTTAGTATATAGAAGAAGTATACATCTTATTATTACTGACACTCCCATCAATAAATACATGTTCACCAACGTGCTAAAATTTGAATAATCCTCTGTCTCTGCAAGGATGAGTGTGGGAAAGGGAGAAAGAGTGAAGAAGTAGCCCGAAGTATAACTTCATTTTTTTTTTTAGGAAGAACTTAAATCTTCCTAAAGCTAACAGTACCAAACTGCCATGGCAATATTTTATAGTAACAGCTATTAAGAAAATTGCAGTATTTTGGTTGCCAAGAAGGCAACTTAAATCATCAGGGTTGCAATTCAATTATTAAAATTCCTTAAGTATAGCTTCAAATGTTTTCCATGACTTGTTTCCTCCAAGTGAATAGTGAACTTGTCAATTCATTAAAGTATGTCATCAGACTTCTAATCTCCGTGCCTTTAACTGATAAGTAGTTGTTACTAGGGAAAGTCCTCGGCTTTTCAAAGGAAAGTGAATGGACATGTAACGAAGATTTCGGGGTCTGGGAGTCTTCACGGGGCTAACGCACACCAACTCTCACCCCCACGATCAACACCCTCCAAATAACGCTTTTCCCCGTCTACACAAGACTAAGCCTTCCCTCCACTTCCTGCATTCAGCTCTGGGGAAAGCTGCCCAATTTAAAGAGGAACCAAAAAGTTTCTCGCAAGTGCGTGATCAGCAGTGTGTGGGTCTGTCCCCTACAACCGCCCCCTGAGCAAAGCCCTCCCTCGGATCTGCAGAAAGCGCTCACCGTTGTGTTCGCCGTAACCCCAGCTGAGGCGCGACATGGTCCCTCGGGTGGGAGGCAGAGGAAGATGTGGCAGGGCAGCGAGAAAAGCGAGCGAGCGGGGCAGGCGCGCGAGCTGGCGAAGGCGGTGGCCAGCCTACGGAGGGTCTGCCCGCAGCCGCCTGGCAGAAAGGGAGCGCAGCCACCTGGCAGAACGGGAGCGCTGAAACCCCGGGGCCAGGGCGCTAACGACCTCGTCCGCCAGGGGGCAGCGGCGTGCAGGAAGGCGCCCGCACGCGTGAGGGCGACCCGGGGCGGTGGAGCTGAGCTGGGTCCAGGGGCGCGAGTTTGAACTCCAGAGAACCAGAGCGGGCGTGATAGAGAGCCAGAGGGGGAAGGGCGGAAGGAGGGAAAGAAAGAGAGGAGGGTTTCCAGAGCGGATTTTCTGCCTTCTGAGAAGTAGTCACCCCGGAAAGTGTTGCTCTGAGGCCTATCCTGGGAATAAATGAATCACCTGGGCCTGAAGCTGTCAGGCTGGAAGGTGGGGCTGCTGGTGGCGATGAAGTCGTTGATGGTAGTGGGGGTGGTGATTCCAAGTACAAAACAATAATGACAATGGCAACGGCCACAAAAATAATGTAGCTGCTATTCATTAAAGGCTTCCCCTGGGCCAGTGTCTGAACCAAGACGTTTACCCACATTTTGCCATTAGATCCTCAACATTCCTTTGAGATTGCCCCAGAGGCTTAAGAGAAGCTAAGTAACCTGCCCCAGGTCTCCCAGCTAATAGGGGCTGAGAGTTCCTACTAAAAAGGGACAGATGTCCCTTCCCTTCCCCAGCCTGGCGACCCCGCCCATTCATCCTGTCCCCTTCCTGACTCTCACCTCTACAGGCTGTGGCTTGAGGAGTGAGGGAACCAACCTGATTATTGATTCTTGGTCCAGAAGTTCTGCTGCCCTTTTGTCCCTGCAGAGAGGAAGACGTTCAGCCCATCTTGTCTTGGATGCATGGTAGGCTTGCTGTCCTCGGGCTGAAAGCTGAGCTGAACTGACTGCAGAGCCTTGAATTTCTGTCCTGGAGTAGTGGGTGTTCTGGGCTCAGAGTGAAAAATAAAGAGAACTCTGAGACCTGCCAGGATTATAATTACTGTTCCAGATGCGGAAGGGTGTGAGTTGGGTCAATTTGAAATTTCAAATTGAACTGTGCAGTGTTATTTATGGGCAAACTAATGCAAAGAGCTTCTTAATGGTCATGAGCCTTCCATAAAAGATGTAAGGGTAGCTCTTCAACTATCATCTTCCACTTTCTCTTGCCATCCACACAGCAGCTGTATAATGTGGTAATTGTAAGTCCCAGGAGGGTACCTCTTTTGGTAACCACCGTATTGTTTAGGGACCACTAAATAAAGATCAATTTGAATGATTCTTCTGACCTAAATACCCCATAGTGCAGCCTGCACCTCCTTCTACTTTTGTAATTTTTAATGAGGTTAGAATGCAATGGAAAAAAAATTTTATACAGCCTGGGCGCCTGGGTGGCTCAGTTGGTTAAGCGACTGCCTTCGGCTCAGGTCATGATCCTGGAGTCCCGGGATCAAGTCCCGCATCGGGGTCCCTGTTTGGCGGGGAGTCTGCTTCTCCCTCTGACCCTCCTCCCTCTCATGCTCTCTGTTTCTCATTCTCTCTCTCTCAAATAAATAAATAAAATCTTTAAAAAAAAAACTTTAAAAAAAATTTTTTATACAGCCATTAAGTACAATAAACTTTATGCTCCTCTTACACCTAAGGGAAAGCACAAGCTTTCTCTTCCATATTCTCTGGCACAATTGGATTCATTTATGCTGGCGTAATAGTGGCCAAACTTATTTTTTAGATTTTATTTATTTATTTGACAGAGAGAGACACAGCGAGAGAGAGAACACAAGCGGGGGAGTGGGAGAGGAAGAAGCAGGCTTCCCGCCAAGTAGGGAGCCCCACATGGGGCTTGATCCCAGGACCCGGGGACCATGACTGGAGCCGAAGGCAGATGCCCAAAGACTGAGCCACCCAGGCGCCCCAGTGGTCAAACTTTTAATAAAAGTTTTATCTATATTCACTTTCACTACAAAGGACAAAATACATATATGTATATATTTATATGTGAACACATACTGAAGTACTCTTCTCCAAAATATACAAAAAATTCTTGAAACTCAACAATAAGAAAACAACCTGATGAAAAAATGTCCTGAACCTTAACAGACATCTTACCAAAGAAAATATACAGATTGTAAATAAGCACATGAAAGATGCTCCACATCATATGTCATCAGGAAAATACAAATTAAGACAATAGGGAGATACCACTACATACCTATGAGAATGGTGAAAATCCAGAACACTGACAACACCAAATGTTGGCAAGGTTGTGGAACAACAAGAACTTTCATTCATTCATCATGGGAATGCAAAATGGTGCAGCCACTTTAGAAGACAGTTTGGCAATTTCTTACAAAACTAAACATACCCCTACCATATGATCCAGCTATCACAGTACTCAGTATTTATCCAAATGAGTTGAAAAGTTACATCCACATAAAAATCTGCACATGGATGCTTATAGCAGCTTTATTTATAATTGCCAAAACTTGAAAGCAACCAAGATGTCCTTTGGTAGGTGAATGGATAAACTATGGTACATTCAGACAACTGAATATTATTTAGTACTAATAAGAAATGAGCTATCAAGCCATGAGAAGACATAGAAGAAACTTAAATGTCATATTGGTAAGTGAAAGAAGCCAATCTGACTATGATCCCAAGTATATGACATACTGAAAATGGCAAAACTATGGAGACAGTACAAAGATCAGCAGTTGCCAAGAAGAG
>NW_027974892.1:0-1108 GCF_054177405.1 Leptonychotes weddellii
GGAGCCCATGTTCTTTCCCTCTGCATAGAATCTTCTCCTGTGTGCTGCAATCACGTGCATTAGATACAACAGACCGGCAGCTAACCCGCTGGTTACCAAGGGTTGCCAGGGAGCAGACTTCCGGATTTGGCTTGAGGTTGCACAGGGACCCCCGATAACTAGAAGTTGTTTGTATACAGTGGCTATCACTTAATTCCTCAACACCTGTGTGTCTCCTCAATGTGTGCCATGTCTCCACTGCAAGTTTGGCCACTCCACAAACCCAGGAGGTGGCAAAATGCCATCTTCTGCCCAACTCACATCTGAAGCACCACGGTGGGCGCCCGCCAGTGATGAGCCTAAGGCAGGGAGGCCTCAGCTTTCAAAGATCTTGCCAAATGCTTTCACAGTTAACCAGTGCTTTCTGCCAAACTAACACCATATGTGTAGCTCTCACACATGAAATGGCTCAAAGAGGTTACTATTCGCTTCCCTTTCTCCAAAGAGACTTCTAGTACACGGAATCATGGAATGTGAGGGTCAAGATGGACCTGAAGTTCTCTGAGACCAATCATCCTCTGATCGTTCCTGTCTGCTACTCCAGATTTGTGCCAAGCAGTCATCCTGTTCATGCTTGAACACTTTAGTTTCCAGGGAACACACCACCTCCTGAGCTGCTATTCTGTTTCTGGGCAGCTCTGGGCAGCATCCTTCCACCGAGTCAATATCTGGCCCCCCTCAGCGTCCACCCGGTGAAATTAATTTGTACTCTTCCCGGGAGGCTATGCAGTACACCTCTAATCCCTGTTATGAGGAAGCAAAACATTGGCCATATACTTCTGTTAATATAGCCTAAAGTCACAGCTTTTTTGACACTTACGTCATGCCGTTGACTCACACTGAGGTTTTCATCAGCTAAAACTTGTGGGCTTTTTTTTTTTTTTCAGTTTATTACTGTTAAGCCATATCCCTGTGTCCCCACTAGCACACTTGATTTAATGAACAGTTGTAAGACTTTATATTTATCTCTATTAAACTTTCACTAGATGGACATCTATTGATTAAATCTTTCTGGAGCTTGATGTTATCCATTTTCTTGCTATTCCTCCCATTTTCACTTCACCTATGA
>NW_027974893.1:0-206 GCF_054177405.1 Leptonychotes weddellii
ATATAAAAGAAATTGAATTAGTGACTTAACACATTTGTGAACCAATCACAGAGAGGAAAGAAAGTAAGTGGGGTAGGATAGGGTATAAGATACTGAATATATGATGGAGCCTTTACAATACATAAGGAAAAATGGAACGACTGTAGGAAGAGATGTAATCAAATATATAGAGAAAAAAGGTTCGTGGATGAGTAAAACACTCTCTG
>NW_027974894.1:0-206 GCF_054177405.1 Leptonychotes weddellii
GTGCATTATAAACATAGAAAGGATGTAGGTACCAACATTTACAGAGTGCCCCCTATAACCAGACACTTCTACCAACTCTATCTCACGTACCCTATGTGGAAGGTATTATTAGTTTCGTTTCACCAATAAGATCAATGAAGCTGAGACAGTAAAAATGAATAACCTGCCAAAATCTGCTAAGCGGCCGAAGAGGATTCTCTCCTGGA
>NW_027974895.1:0-206 GCF_054177405.1 Leptonychotes weddellii
GCCCCTGGGGCTCCTTAGAGGAAGAGGTAAAGGAGCTCTTGCTCCAAAGGAGATATGCCTCTCCCTCATTCAGTATCCATACTGCTCACCCTGAAGAAGGCCCCCACAAGCTACTCAAGTGCAAGTACACTCTTTGGCCGTGGTTATTACTCTTACTGTGTAGTGCAGGATAATAAGATTGCTAGTAGACTCCTTGTGCTGGAACA
>NW_027974896.1:0-206 GCF_054177405.1 Leptonychotes weddellii
ATGTCAAAAGAAAGCTGGAATAGCAACACTTATATTGGACAAAATAGACTTTAAAACAAACACTGTAACAAGAGACAAAGAAGGATACTATGTAATAATAAAGGGGAAACTCCAATAAGAAGATCTAACAATTGTAAATATTTATGCACCCAACATAGAAGCAACTAAATACATAAAAGTTAATAACAAACATAAAAGACTAATTG
>NW_027974897.1:0-206 GCF_054177405.1 Leptonychotes weddellii
TCTTTCTATTTTTTGAAACAGCTCCAGGAGACTAGGTATGATTTCTTCTTTGAATGTTTGGTAGAATTCCCCAGGGAATCCATCAGGCCCTGTACTCTTGTGTTTTGGGAGGTTTTGGATCACTGCTTCAATCTCGTTACTGGTCATTGCCCTATTCAGGTTGTAAGTTTCTTCCTGTTTCAGTCTTGGCAGCTTATAGGTTTCCA
>NW_027974898.1:0-206 GCF_054177405.1 Leptonychotes weddellii
AAATTTTAAAAAAGTATTAGTAATATATAAAGCTTTAGTAATTAAGACAGTCTGGTATTGGCATAAAGACAGGCATATAGGTCCATTGAACAGAACTGAGGGTCCAGAACTAAACCCTTACATATATGGCCAACAGATTTTCAACAAAGGTACAAAGGCAATTCAGAGGGAAAAGACAAATCTTTTCAACAAATGGTGCCGGAACA
>NW_027974899.1:0-206 GCF_054177405.1 Leptonychotes weddellii
GTTGGGGAAGTTGCCCAAGCTCCCACAGCTTAGAAGTGACCCAGTGTTTTGACCCAAGCCCTCGTTTTCCCACTACATAACCTGCCTGTGGTCCATGTGGAGACTCAGAGGTAGGGATGACTCAGCCCTGAAGCCCTTCTGGTGCCGGAGAGAAAAAGCTGTGTCCAACAACCTCTCTCTGCATTCTGCCCAGACTGGCATGCACA
>NW_027974900.1:0-206 GCF_054177405.1 Leptonychotes weddellii
ACACTACGGCCATGGCAGCAGCAGCAACACAGCAAAGGCAGGGGTCCCAGGGAAGTCACCTCAAACTCAGAGGGAGGGGAACCCTTAGCTCTGATAAGAGGAGCTGTGATTCCAAGAGCATGGTGCCAATCCCCGTGGCTTTTCTTCTGTGTCCTATCACTGATTGAGCAGGGTGCAAATGTAGTTGAGAGAAGTCAACGGCAGAG
>NW_027974901.1:0-206 GCF_054177405.1 Leptonychotes weddellii
AAATATATACAAAGCATGACATTAAAACTTTTCTGACTTGGCCTGTTCTAAGGTGGGATTTCTCAAAGGCAGAGAGAAGTATAAAATGGAATCTAATATCCCTTCCAGCTAGATGTTCCCCTAATTTTTGTCATAGCAGTAGGAGAGTCAGTTTTCATTTACAAGACTGACGACCGTTTAATTAAAAAAACAAAAAAACGAAACTG
>NW_027974902.1:0-206 GCF_054177405.1 Leptonychotes weddellii
AGAAAATTTTGTTTTATAAAAGTTAAACTATAAAGTTCTTGTATTATAGTGTTTGATATCAAGAAAGAAAACAAGTATGGGAATCTTTAATAGTACTACATTTTAATATGTAAGTGGAGAAATGTTATATTGAGAAAAGTGTTTGACCCACACATTTTTTTTTTAAGATTTTATTTATTCATTTGAGAGGGAGAGAGACCGAGAGA
>NW_027974903.1:0-1108 GCF_054177405.1 Leptonychotes weddellii
TATACCTGGGAATTATAGAATAGGGCTCATATCCATTATTTAGGAAAAGGGGCCAGAATAACAATCCGACCAGCACTGACTAATCCCAGCAATCCTGCCCTCTTCACAACATTCAAGGAAGCAGGGGGCAGGTTTTCAGGGAAGACTCCAGAGTCAGGCTGCCTGGGTTTGAATCCCAGCCCCACCTGATACCAGCTGTGAGACTTTGGGCAGGTTACTTATCTGCTCCATGTCTCCAAGGCTTCCATGTGAAATGGGGATCATAACAGTATTTTCCTCACAAGGCTGTTGGGAGGGTTAATTGAGTTAAATGCTTGGAGCAGTGCCTGGGCCTCAGTAAACAGTACATGTGTTAGCTATCATAGCTATGATTATTATCATTATAATAATGACAATCATGATTATTATCATTTGCCCTTGGGAGCTAAGGTTAGTACAGTGATCGAGTCAGAAGAGCAGAGGCCTAGGAGTTAGTCAGAAGTGATGGCAGTGACCTTGGACACATCCAAACCCTCTGAACCTTCATTCCCCATTTAACTCAAGATCCAAATGAACACTAATGTTCCTTCCAATGAATGAAGAAACCAACACTTACTGACTGCCTACTATATATACCAGATAATACCTCATCTGCAATTGCATGTAATCTTCAAAATAATCCATGAGGGGGCCATGAAAGCTCTGAAAGGCAAATGACTTATCTATGACTTTGGATAAGTCATAAAACTAGTAAATGTCAAGGAGGACCTTCAAACTCTTGTAACTTTTGTTATGTTTCTGCCCTGCATGATCTCCACAGCACGATGTAGGACTATCACCATGTAGCCCCAAGGAACTGCCGGGCAGAGATGAGCCTTCAGGTAATGCAGATATGGCCTCACATGTGCACTCAGGCACACACAGAGACAGCAGAGATGTCCTGAAATGGAATGGGCCACCTTACGAGTTAAGGAGTTCCACAAACAAAGGAGAGTGCAAGCAAAGCTGGATGGTCAGTTGGTGGGAGTGTTGTACAGGAGACTCTGGCAAACCCTGTAACATCACTGCATGGCCTCTAAAGCCCCTGAGAGTTCTCCCCCACTTGACACTCCTATGGACATGAAGGAAA
>NW_027974904.1:0-206 GCF_054177405.1 Leptonychotes weddellii
CATCAAAGCCAGTTTAAGAACCCTCGGCAGACACAAGGGAAGGAGAGAAAGGATTCCCAATGAAGGGCATGGTGGGCATTCTCCTTCACAATTTTGCGAAGAAAAGCTATAGCCAAGCTGTAGTCCGAGTATAGTGACCTTGTTTATTGAAACAAAAATGTTTCACAACCTGACAAAGAGGGTGCGCAGTGGACTGGTCAGGGAAA
>NW_027974905.1:0-206 GCF_054177405.1 Leptonychotes weddellii
CAAAATGCTAATGAAAATGTCTTACTGAAGATAGCAGCAATACAGTGTCTATAACTGGACTGTGTGTGTGTGTGTGTGTGTGTGTGTGTGTGTGTGTGTGATTTTTTCCAACTGGTTTAAAAGAAGTAGAAATTTTAATTATTTGGAAGAAAAAATCTGAATTATTCTAGCCAAAATGTTATCCATATTAAATTTCCAGGTGGTTG
>NW_027974906.1:0-206 GCF_054177405.1 Leptonychotes weddellii
CGTTAAGTCATCTTCAGATAAAGCGACCTTGACTCTTATATCGCTATTACGCTCAAGAGACATTAAATGATAAAAGACAGTGAAATCACTTGCCGGCAACCCATCACGATGTTTACGTAATCTCTCATCAACAGCCGATAGATCAAGCAACATCACATACGGCTTAGTTAAAGTACGTAAAAACATTAAGATATCGAGTAGATCCC
>NW_027974907.1:0-206 GCF_054177405.1 Leptonychotes weddellii
AACAGAATTGAATATTTGAGGAGAGACCATATGACCCACAAAGCTGAAAATATGTATTATCTGGCCCTTTACATACAAGGTTTGCCAGTCCCTAAATTAGAAGTTTAGTCCAATATCAAATTATGATGTCCTAAAAGTCTGAACAGAAGAGCAGACTTAGAAATTCATTTTTATTTTATTTAATTCACACACATTTGAACATGATA
>NW_027974908.1:0-206 GCF_054177405.1 Leptonychotes weddellii
AGAAAAATTTGTTTTATAAAAGTTAAACTATAAAGTTCTTGTATTATAGTGTTTGATATCAAGAAAGAAAACAAGTATGGGAATCTTTAATAGTACTACATTTTAATATGTAAGTGGAGAAATGTTATATTGAGAAAAGTGTTTGACCCACACATTTTTTTTTTAAGATTTTATTTATTCATTTGAGAGGGAGAGAGACAGAGAGA
>NW_027974909.1:0-206 GCF_054177405.1 Leptonychotes weddellii
AACACTTCATCTAGAACTAATGATGTAATGTATGGGGATTAACATAAGAATAAAAAAAAAAAAAAAAGAAAGTATTAATAGTCTTTCAGACTTAAACCTGCTTCCACATCTACAGCTTGAATCCTTACGTCCTCCACTGGTGAGAGATGCATTTAGGTGTCAGCAAGATAGCTGGGGCCACTGAAAATCACGGGCGATATACAAGT
>NW_027974910.1:0-206 GCF_054177405.1 Leptonychotes weddellii
GGGCACTTTCTGCATGGAGCACTGGGTGTTATGCACAAACAATGAATCATGGAACACTTCATCTAGGACTAATGATGTAATGTATGGGGATTAACATAACAATAAAAATTTAAGAAAAGACATATATGTAATTTATAAATGATAGTATATAACACATTAATATATAAACTATAATAATATATGATAATGTAATATTATAGATGATA
>NW_027974911.1:0-206 GCF_054177405.1 Leptonychotes weddellii
GAATCGATTAGTCTTGCCACCCAAGACAAGCCTCATCTGTAAGTTCCCTATTATTAAAATTGCCACCTACCAACCTGGAGTGGCCTGCCTCTTTCTTTCATCTCCCCCTGCCCCCTGCTTATGGGGGCTAGTCTCAGATTATACCTGGGCAGCTCCGGGGAGGGTGGCACACATGATTTACAGCAATACCATTATCTCTTAGCTCA
>NW_027974912.1:0-206 GCF_054177405.1 Leptonychotes weddellii
AGGATACCAAAGACAGACTCTTCACAGCAGCTGAGAGGAAAAGACAGCTGTCCAGATGGAGTAGCTGCTTCTCAGCAGCCAAGGAACCGGGGACAGGAGAGCCGTGTCTTCACGTTACTGAGGCTGAAACAGTTGTCAACCCAGAGCTGTACCGGGAGAGATTGTCTTCCAGCAACGACGGCTAAAAAGAAGAAAGAAAAGAGAAA
>NW_027974913.1:0-206 GCF_054177405.1 Leptonychotes weddellii
GATTTTATATATATATATATATTCCACATATATGTGGAATGATATGGTATTTCTTTCTCAGTCTGATTTATTTTACCTAGCATAATGGGTCCATTCATTTTGTCCATCCATGTTGTCCTAATGGCAAAAATCTCATCCTTTTTTATGGCTGCATAATACTTGTGTGCGTTGGGGTGCCTGGGTGGCTCAGTCGTTAAGCATCTGCC
>NW_027974914.1:0-1108 GCF_054177405.1 Leptonychotes weddellii
CCCTGCCACAGATTTACTCTCTCTTCTGGGAATTCATGGTTTGCAAAGAGAAGGGACATCCAGTTTTATAGCTACTCTGTTAAAATGCAACAAAATGAATAATTTGCACCTCAAACCAATGATGTAAAACCTTAGATGGGCTAATCAGCCTCTGTTCATCTCTACACAGAAGAATCAAATATAGTGTTTCTTCAAATGCCCTTTAAAAATAACTAAAATTCAATTGCTTTTCTCTTATCCTGGTAATTCAATTTATTTTGGGATTGTCCTTTTATAATGGAGAAAAGGGTATTAAATGCCTTTGAAATGAATGCAGTAGTTCTATGAAAACAACCCACAGCTGTAAATGTTCCAAACTTTACCTCACAAATGCATCAATAAGTTGAGGGCAGAACCCAAGCCAGCAAAAATCCTAAAATAAGTAAACCCTACAGTTGTTCATACTCGGTAATTCTGTAGTTACTGAGAAATTCATTATTTCAGAAAATCTTCTGAAAAAAGTATTCTTAGATCTACTTTGTTGTCTTATAGATTACGTCTTTTGGGTGGTGGGGTAGGGAGTATGTTTAACATGTCCAAAAATATTTGATAGAAGTGATTTTTGCAACACAGTTTATTAAATTCAAGCCACGAGGCTTACGATACAATAGGCACTGGAAGGTAACAGGAATGTTTTCAGATGTCTTCTCCAGAAAACAGCTTATTTTTTTTAAGAAATAAAAATAGTGAAGAGGAAAAAACATTTTTTTCCTAATAATTATCAAGAGCATTCTGTGGTTTTAGGACCCAGTACAACTTATCAGTAGAGTCACATGCAGTAGTCCTAGCTATGACCAGGTGCAACCTATGAAGAGAGAAGCAACAGCAACAAGCAAAAATCACATTTTTGCTTTGTTATGAGCTATTTAGCCACATTATGATTAAATTATTTATGGTGAAAATTCATCATTGCACTTTTGTCTTACATCCATGTTCTTTAAATACATATTTTAATTTGTTTTAATCTCTTGAAAAAAAATGTTTACTCTGAATCATTCATTGCTTGATTGGCTGATTCATTCTTTAATTCATCCAGATATTTATTAAACGTTTATTGGGTTAGCTTAAC
>NW_027974915.1:0-206 GCF_054177405.1 Leptonychotes weddellii
CTTACCCTAGCTGTTAGATTATCTAGATTAGATTGGATCTCATTGATAGCATTTTTAAGTTCTGCCAATTCAGCTTTCATTTCTGCCCTTAGAGACTCTATGTTGCCATTAATTGATTTCTCCATTCTAGCCATTGTCTTCACAATTGCTAGCCTGAATTCCATCTCCGACATCTTGGTTATATCTGCATCCATTTGTAAATCTGC
>NW_027974916.1:0-206 GCF_054177405.1 Leptonychotes weddellii
CAGACATGAAGCTCCTGGCCGAGGTCACTAAGCTGGGAAGTGGTCAGGCTGGGATTTGAACCCAGTCCTTTGTGTGATATCGACTCTCCCCGTCCCTCCCACCCCTCCCAAGTTAGGGGCCCCTCCTGCACACTCCTGTGTGTCTCCCAAGCATCTGCCTGACCGTTTCTCCATCCCCCCATCAGGCCTGGGCTGTGAGGCCCCCC
>NW_027974917.1:0-206 GCF_054177405.1 Leptonychotes weddellii
AAATCTTAAAAAAAAAAAAATCTTACTAAGGAAATTCACACTTGCATTCATTCGAGCACACTTATGGGATTAAATGCATATTTTTCTACAACAACTGGATGGAGTTCCCCAGAAGGTAATTTCAATCTGTGATGAAAGTAAATCCAATTACTTTGATCAATGAAATTACTAATAGACACTTTCCAAGGACATTCAGAGCGTATGTG
>NW_027974918.1:0-206 GCF_054177405.1 Leptonychotes weddellii
TCCTCAGTTTCCCTAACCATATAAAGGAGAAAATAATGCTCTTTTTTTAAAGATTTATTTATTTATTTTAGAGAGAAAGCACAAGTGGGGGGAGGGGAGAGAGAGAGAGAATCCCCAGTGGACTCTCTGCTGAGCACAGAGCCCGACACAGGGCTCGATCCCACGACCCTGAGACCGTGACTTGAGCCAAAACCAAGAGTTGGACA
>NW_027974919.1:0-206 GCF_054177405.1 Leptonychotes weddellii
CTAAGTCTAACTACCCTGAGAACACCATACTTTGAGGAAGCCCAGACTACATGGAGAAGCCTCTTGGAGATGCTATGGCCAGAAGCCCCAGGTGATGTCCCAGAAGACTGATAGTACAACCACCAGACATATGAGCAAAGATGGTTCTAGGGGCGCCTGGGTGGCTCAGTCGTGAAGCGTCTGCCTTCGGCTCAGGTCATGATCCC
>NW_027974920.1:0-206 GCF_054177405.1 Leptonychotes weddellii
GATTGAGCTGGGCTGGACAGCATCCAGATGTCCCTCTCATTGGGCTGCTCCTTGGGACTCCTGGGACCGGCCGGCCGTGTCATTGCCAATCCCTGGGCCGGGGGGGCCCAAGACGGGCCTGGTCGTCAGGGCCCAGAGGCCAGGCTGGAGTGTGCTGGGCTTGGGAACAAGGACAAAGGCATGAACACTGCCATCCCTGGCCGGGC
>NW_027974921.1:0-206 GCF_054177405.1 Leptonychotes weddellii
AATGAAGTAAATATGTTGGTTCCTATATTATGTCCCACTGAAAGAATGACTATAACACTTTATTTTTGCTCACTTTGGTTGCGAAAAATTTCCCTTGGTGAGGAATAGTGTGATCTGACAAATAACTGCATCTACAATAACTTCTTTCTCTACTTCCAGCTATCTCCTACTGACTACTTATTCCTTACTCTTTTTGGCCCCTCACC
>NW_027974922.1:0-206 GCF_054177405.1 Leptonychotes weddellii
ATTTCCTTGTTGATCTTTTGCTTAGACGATCTGTCCATTTCAGTGAGGGGGGTGTTAAAGTCCCCCACTATTATTGTATTGTTGTCGATGTGTTTCTTTGCTTTTGTTATTAATTGCCTTATATAATTGGCTGCTCCCATGTTAGGGGCATAGATATTTACAATTGTTAGATCTTCTTGTTGGATAGATCCTTTAAGTAGGATATA
>NW_027974923.1:0-206 GCF_054177405.1 Leptonychotes weddellii
CAGCAGCGGGAACAGCTTGGGCAGTGATGGAAGCAGAGGACCAGAGATCCCCTGGACACAGTTTCTCTCTTACTCTCTGTCTCTGCTTGCCTCTTTCTGCCTCCTTATCTCTGCCTCTTCCTCTTTCCCCTCCTTCTCTAGTCTCTGCTTCAGCTTGGTCTGTCTCTCTCTTCCCTTCCTTTTCCTTTCTTCCTCTTCCCCCCTCC
>NW_027974924.1:0-206 GCF_054177405.1 Leptonychotes weddellii
GAATATTTGGTAAGCTGAAATGTTTCTTGAAGCCATCCTAAACCTGACTGAATAATAAAATGATTAGTATTTTGATGCTTATCCTTCTGCTTTTTCTGTTTTGCAAGTGGTGTAAAAAGTGCAGAAAGAAAAAATAATGATAAACAATTTGTAATTAAAAAAGCTTGACCAAGTTTCAAGGAGTAGATTGGGTCAGCACTGGGTTA
>NW_027974925.1:0-1108 GCF_054177405.1 Leptonychotes weddellii
GTAGACACTGGGGAGGGTAAGCGCTGTGAGTTGTGCAAGACGGTTGAATCTCAGATCTGTACCTCTGAAACAAATAATGCAATATATGTTAAGAAAAAAAAAAGAAGAAGAAGAAGGTAGCGGGAGGGGAAGAATGAAGCAGGGGAAATCAGAGGGGTAGACGAACCATGAGAGACGATGGACTCTGAAAAACAAACAGGGTTCTGGAGGGGAGGAGGGTGGGAGGATGGGTTAGCCTGGTGGTGGGTATTGAGGAGGGCACATTCTGCATGGAGCACTGGGTGTTATGCACAAACAATGAATCATGGAACACTTCATCTAGAACTAATGATGTAATGTATGGGGATTAACATAAGAATAAAAAAAATAAATAAACAAATTCAATTAAAAATAAAAAAAAAAGAATTCAGGAGCTTCTGCTTTTAAAATATGTGAATTCCAGGTGATCTAAAATTTTGCATTTTTGTATTTTTAGACTTTGTTACAGTAATGTCTTTTCAAGATGGTCATTTATTATCCTAAAGGCAGACCTTTGGTGGTTTGTTGGAATTTGGGGGGACGGGGACACACTGTCAGAGAGTCTGCACGTTCCTGTGGCTGTTCCTACAGCGGTTCGCAGGTGGTGGGGGGCAGGGGAACCTTATAGATGACTTGATCATTTAAAGTCAATTTTCTACATAAGGCAAGTCAATGCTCTTTTCTTCTCCCTGGTTAAAAAAAATCCCCCAAAACTATGCTTCATGAAAAATTCAGAGAAGGGCCAGAGCAGGAGAAGGTTCTAGGGTGATCGAGAAGTAGGCCCCTGGGAACAACAGAAAAATGAAAGCAAACCTCAGAGAAAGGTCTCCACAGAGAAGCAACACTGGAGCCTAGTTCCTGCCCTTCATTTTGAGTCCGAATCCAACAGAGAGAGATAGGAAGACATCAGAGACCACTCTCGGTGACCACAGCAGAAGACGTAATGATTATTCTCATTTTCTCTCCTGGTGTAGCCCCATCACCTCCAGCAGTGCCTGGCCCAAAGTAGGGATTCAATAAAGATCGCTTCAAGAAATGGTTATGAACCAAAAAGAGAGTGATGAAAGGCTACCTTCCCAGAAGGGGAAAA
>NW_027974926.1:0-206 GCF_054177405.1 Leptonychotes weddellii
GAGAGAGTTGTTGCTCTTCTTTTCTTCGATCTCCTGTTGAGTTTGTAGGTGTTCAGAATGGTTTGATCCCTATCCAGCTGAATTCCTGAGAGGAGACGAAATCCAGGTCTCCTACTCCTCTGCCATCTTGCTCTGCCCCCTTATTCACTTTTATTATTAGAGAGATAGTCTCTAACATTTTTCTTGAGACACATGGTTTTCTTGGA
>NW_027974927.1:0-206 GCF_054177405.1 Leptonychotes weddellii
CTTGGGGCGCCTGGGTGGCTCAGTTGGTTAAGCGACTGCCTTCAGCTCAGGTCATGATCCTGGAGTCCCTGGATCGAGTCCCGCATCCGGCTCCCTGCTTGGCAGGGAGTCTGCTTCTCCCTCTGACCCTCCCCCCTCTCATGTGCTCTCTCTCTCTCATTCTCTCTGTCTCAGATAAATAAATAAAATCTTTAAAAAAAAAAAAA
>NW_027974928.1:0-206 GCF_054177405.1 Leptonychotes weddellii
ACTGCCGGGCTTGAGAAGGTAGAGAAAGGCAGGGCTGCCTTCTTGGAGGCCCTGCCCCTTGTGTTCCTTGGGTCCCAAACCTGGGATTAAAAGGTGGTTTTCTGAGCTCGTCTGACTGGTGCCTGGATACCTATGTCCGTCAGAAAGCTGCTTGCCTGACAGGCCCCGTGTTCTCTGCCACAGCCCAGCCGGGCCCCCTGTTCCTG
>NW_027974929.1:0-206 GCF_054177405.1 Leptonychotes weddellii
GATGCAGAGTAGGTAATGGACTAGGGGACAGGGAGGGGAAGGGGGCCAGGAAGGGCTGTGTCCTTTCTGAGGAGGACCTGGGAATTGGAACCTTTCAGCACATCCTGCTCAGACCACAGCACTATGAAGACTCTGGGTCCTCCCAAACCATGACCCTCTGACCCCTTTACCCAGCCCTGGGAACAGTGATGGGGGTGGTGGGGGAA
>NW_027974930.1:0-206 GCF_054177405.1 Leptonychotes weddellii
ATACCAGTTACAGCAAATGTGTATCTCCCTGACCCTGTCCACCCCACTCACCCCGCCCAGTAGTTACTGCTCAAAGAACAAAGATCTGCTAGCTCTTCCATCCTATTTCACCTATCCACCACCTTTGCTTCAGTCTCCTCCTCCACAGTTGATCTCTTTGGCAAGTTCAAAAAGGTTTAGACCCCTGTGGAGGGGGGGGATAGTAA
>NW_027974931.1:0-206 GCF_054177405.1 Leptonychotes weddellii
AAGAGTTTTGATCAAGAAAGGATGCTGTACTTTGTCAAAAGCTTTTTCTGCATCTATTGAGAGGATCATATGATTCTTGTTCTTTCTTTTGTTAATGTATTGTATCACATTGATTGATTTGCGGATGTTGAACCAACCTTGCAGCCCAGGGATAAATCCCACTTGGTCATGGTGAATAATCCTTTTAATGTACTGTTGGATCCTAT
>NW_027974932.1:0-206 GCF_054177405.1 Leptonychotes weddellii
AACAGAATTGAATATTTGAGGAGAGACCATATGACCCACAAAGCTGAAAATATGTATTATCTGGCCCTTTACATACAAGGTTTGCCAGTCCCTAACTTAGAAGTTTAGTCCAATATCAAATTATGATGTCCTAAAAGTCTGAACAGAAGAGCAGACTTAGAAATTCATTTTTATTTTATTTAATTCACACACATTTGAACATGATA
>NW_027974933.1:0-206 GCF_054177405.1 Leptonychotes weddellii
AAAAAAACAAAAACTGTCATGGTCATTAAAAACAAGGATCATCCAAGAAGCTGTCACAGCCGAGAGGAGCCTAAGGAGACATGATGACTCACTGTATCCTGGGTGGGATCCTAGAAGAGTAAAATTTCATTAGGTCAAAACCACAATTATATGGTCAATTAATCTTTGACAAAGCAGGAAGGAATATCCAATGGGAAAACGACAGT
>NW_027974934.1:0-206 GCF_054177405.1 Leptonychotes weddellii
AGTGACACTGTTGAATTTGTGGAAACTTTTATTAACTCATTCATTAAAAAAACACTGTGCACCTACTATTGCCATGCACTGGAGGTTCAGTGCTCACTAAATAGGGCTCTTAAAGAGTTCACAGTCCAGTGAGGGGGCATTCACTTGAACCCTAACATTCATAGAGAGTAATGGCTGTCACAGACCTACACAGAAATATGCAGTGG
>NW_027974935.1:0-1107 GCF_054177405.1 Leptonychotes weddellii
GTTTTTCTCTTATCTCTAGAAATTTAAAAAATTCCACAGTTTAAACCACGCAGTTAAAGACAAAAAGAGGACCAATTCCTCAGTTTTGGAGCCAAACAATAGGGGCTAAACGTAGGAGGAACTGGTGAAAGCTATACTCCCACCACATGTTCCGTGTATCCTTGTATCACAGCCTTTGTCATGGCATGTAATCCCCTGTTTCCTTGTCAGTCTCCTGGACTGTCGGCTCCTTGAGGGCAGGGACCATACTTGATTGTCATTGTCCCTGTGCCTGACATAGTGCTTGTTATTTACTAGTTAATTAATGAAAGTTTGTCGAATAAATAAATAACATTTTTTCATTCTTTGACACAAGTTTTTATTCCAAAGTGTTGAATACATTTTCTTCTCAATGCTTTAAAAACAAAAAAGGTAAAAGAAATAGGAAGAAAGAGAAGAAAATCTTCCTTGAGGTTGACTATACTCAAGAATCATTACTGTACTTTTGCCAAATATTAGAAAGATAATCATCACAACCAATACTATTGGACTGTAAGGCATCTGTGATCAGCATTTCACATTTAATCCTCACAATAACCTTATGTGATAGATATGATCATTACCCCATTTTACAAACGAGGAAACTGAGGTACAGAGAGGTTATGTAATTTGTCCTAGATTGTCAAGAGAGTCCGAAGCAGAGCTGGAATTTGAAATCAGTTTTGACTTCAAAGCCTCTGTTAACCCCTATGAAGAAAAGGGGATTTAAAAATAGCTGTTACCTTAAACTTAACTTTGAGAGCACTAAATATAGAAATACTTTGTTGAACTTCATCTCTCCATCTGGGAGAGCTTCTCTGAGAAATACATTTTCTATTTTTATTCCTTTTCTCTAATCATCTCACATGACTAAGTGTTTAATTAGCCAATGGTCATTGAGACTTTAGAGATTTAAAAAACCATGTTATAGGCAAATCAGCTAAAATGGGAAAGTGAGGACATCTGAAAATTCATCTCTCATAAAAGCAACAACAACAATGACAAAAACTGGCAAAAATGGTCAGAATTAACTTTGTTAGAAGTTTGGAAAATTTAACCAATGGGCTTGCAGCAACCCAGAGAGCATTC
>NW_027974936.1:0-206 GCF_054177405.1 Leptonychotes weddellii
CACAGGGGAAAGTGCTCAGTGTCCTATAGTAAGAAGCCAGTGGGACTGGGAACTTTAGGCCGAGGAGGACGAGGGAATGGGGGAGCAGGGTCCTCAGTCACTGCTGCAGCCCCAGAGCCTTGACCAATGCCGCCACATGGCAGGCCCCCAACAAATACTCATTGCCTGAATGAATAAACAAATGTAGTTCAGTTGGTTCAGCCATG
>NW_027974937.1:0-206 GCF_054177405.1 Leptonychotes weddellii
ATTCAGGGTAACTATTGAAAGATAGGAATTTAGTGCCATTGTATTGCCTGTAAGGTGACTGTTACCGTATATTGTCTGTGTTCCTTTCTGGTCTATGTTGCTTTTAGGCTCTCTCTTTGCTTAGAGGACCCCTTTCAAGATTTCCTGTAGGGCTGGTTTTGTGTTTGCAAATTCCTTTAGTTTTTGTTTGTCCTGGAAGCTTTTTA
>NW_027974938.1:0-206 GCF_054177405.1 Leptonychotes weddellii
AATAAAAAAAAAAAAAAAAAAGAAAAAAAAAGAATTCCTCATATCAATGAGATCATATGATACATGTCTTTCTCTGTTTGACTTTAAAATACTGGAGTATTTAAAATAAATCCGTATGTGCCTGCATGTTTACACACATGTACACACACACACACACATGCACACGCACAGTGGAATAAGCTAGTAACAAAGATCTTGCAGCACAG
>NW_027974939.1:0-206 GCF_054177405.1 Leptonychotes weddellii
AAGGAATAGCAACAACTCTCTGAACAGAAAAGCGACCACTTTCTGGAAGGTAGGACGTGCGGAGAAGTGAATCCGAGGCGATATTCGGGAGGATAGACGGCGGGGGAGGGGCCTCCGTCGGCCGCTTCTGGCAAGTGATAGAACCACGGAGCACAAAATTGGAACTTTTAAAAGTCTGCTCCGCTGAGGGACGTCACTCTGGTGGC
>NW_027974940.1:0-206 GCF_054177405.1 Leptonychotes weddellii
CTGGTATAAAAAGTAAAGTTCTGGATATATTTGTAAGCAAACTTATTCTTGTAATGCAATCATTAGAATCATAAGAATTATGGTGACCACACACATGCATCAAAACCATAGCGGTTTGTGGGCTGTCAAAAACACTCTTGGAGAGAAGAGAAGGCAACAAGATTCTGTTGCATTTGTGACCTCTAGAGGCCAACATGAACGTGATA
>NW_027974941.1:0-206 GCF_054177405.1 Leptonychotes weddellii
CGCCCCGTCCTAGATGAGCCATGGTACAGTTCTGGGTACGGGGGGTCGGGGGGGGCACACCGCAGCACACGGCTCACTCCATTCGCCCCCGAAAGAAACCAATCCAATTAAAATTAGGACTCTAGGAATAGCAGAGACAAATAATAAAACACGTGATATTTAAACCTATGAAATGGGTAGTTAAGTTTAAAGAACTCCCATGAACG
>NW_027974942.1:0-206 GCF_054177405.1 Leptonychotes weddellii
AGAGAAAGGAACTCCGTTGGGCGCTTAATGAATTTTTTAAAATTTTTTAATTATTTAATTTAAATAATTTTAATTATTTTACTTTTTATTTTTTTATTCTTATGTTAATCCCCATACATTACATCATTAGTTTTAGATGAAGTGTTCCATGATTCATTGTTTGTGCATAACACCCAGTGCTCCATGCAGAATGTGCCCTGCTCAAT
>NW_027974943.1:0-206 GCF_054177405.1 Leptonychotes weddellii
GGCGCCTGGTGGCTCAGTTGGTTAGGCGACTGCCTTCGGCTCAGGTCATGATCCTGGAGTCCCTGGATCAAGTCCCGCATCGGGCTCCCTGCTCGGCAGGGAGCCTGCTTCTCCCTCTGACCCTCCCCCCTCTCATGTGCTCTCTCTCTCTCATTCTCTCTGTCTCAAATAAATAAATAAAATCTTTAAAAAAAAAAAAATCAGTA
>NW_027974944.1:0-206 GCF_054177405.1 Leptonychotes weddellii
GCGCCCCTCCATTAGGAACTTTTAAAAATATAAATTAATGTCTTGGTATTGTGGCTTCTGTAGCAGTCTCTTGTGTTTTAGAAGAGCATGAATCAATTCACCAAGGCTACAGCCTCTTACATTGTAAACCAGTGAAATTAAGTTTGTGAATCTGAAAAGCTGAAAAATTACTCCTGGGACTGAGGAAAATGTGAGAATACGACTGA
>NW_027974945.1:0-206 GCF_054177405.1 Leptonychotes weddellii
CGATGCAGGACTCGATCCCAAGACCCTGGGATCATGACCTGAGTCGAAGGCAGTCACGCAACCAACTGAGCCACCCAGGCGCCCAGTAATACTTTTTTAAATTCAAAAGCCCTTTTAGCTTCCAGACATAAAAGTACTCCAGCTGCAGCGTCACCCCATCCCCCAGTCTCAGGATTCAAGGGCTTTCCCCCCTTGGCTCTCACCAC
>NW_027974946.1:0-1107 GCF_054177405.1 Leptonychotes weddellii
GAAGAGAAATAATAAAGATCAGAGTAGAAATCAATGAAATAGAAACCAAAAGAACAGTAGAACAGATCAACGAAACTAGGAGCTGGTTCTTTGAAAGAATTAACAAGATTGATAAACCCCTGGCCAGACTTATCAAAAAGAAAAGAGAAATGACCCAAATAAACAAAATCACGAATGAAAGAGGAGAGATCACAAACAACACCAAAGAAATACAAATAATTACAAGAACATATTATGAGCAACTAGATGCCAGCAAATTAGATAATCTGGAAGAAATGGATGCATTCCTAGAGATGTATCAACTACCAAAACTGAACCAGGAAGAAATAGAAAACCTGAACAGACCAGGTGCCTGGGTGGCTCAGTTGGTTAAGCAACTGCCTTCGGCTCAGGTCATGATCCTGGAGTCCCTGGATCGAGTCCCGCATCGGGGTCCCTGCTCGGCAGGGAGCCTGCTTCTCCCTCTGACCCTCCCCCCTCTCATGTGCTCGCTCTCATTCTCAAATAAATAAAATCTTTAAAAAAAAAAAAAAAAGAAAGAAAGAAAACCTGAACAGACCTATAACCACTACGGAAATTGAAGCAGTAATCAAAAATCTCCCAACAAACAAAAGCCCAGGGCCAGATGGCTTCCCAGGGGAATTCTACCAAATATTTAAAGAAGAATTAATACCTATCCTTCTGAAACTGTTCCAAAAAATAGAAATGGAAGGAAAACTTCCCAACTCGTTTTATGAGGCCACCATTACCTTGATCCCCAAACCAGACAAAGACTCCATCAGAAAGGAGAATTACAGGGGCACCTGGGTGGCTCAGTCGTTAAGCGTCTGCCTTCGGCTCAGGTCATGATCCCAGGGTCCTGGGAACGAGCCCCGCATTGGGCTCCCTGCTTGGTGGGAAGCCTGCTTCTCCCTCTCCCACTCCCCCTGCTTGCGTTCCTGCTTTCCCCATCTCTCTCTCTCTGTCAAATAAATAAATGAACTCTTAAAAAAAAGAAAAAAAGGAGAATTACAGACCAATATCCTTGATGAACATGGATGCAAAAATTCTCACCAAAATACTAGCCAGTAGGATCCAACAGAACATTAAAAGGATTATTCACCACGA
>NW_027974947.1:0-206 GCF_054177405.1 Leptonychotes weddellii
ACAGGGTTGTGTCTCCCCCACAACAGACTGGACACCCACAACCAGGCATGGGCACATTCTGCAGGACAGCCCATCTGAAAGGTCCTTCTTCCCCATCAGTATGCTCCTTCTGTTGATAAGTTTTGAATGGCCCTGTCCATGTCCTGTTTATGAGCATTTTTAATGTTTCAATCTGAATGTGTTGAGGAATCATAAACGCAGGGAGA
>NW_027974948.1:0-206 GCF_054177405.1 Leptonychotes weddellii
ATGGACGCACATCCATAGCAGTAGGAGAGAAGGCAGGGTACAGAGGGAAGTTTGTTGGCCTACGTAGGGGTAGATGTACATAGAGGTTCTCTGCTCATTTCTCCTATTTAACTAATGAAACAAGAAGCACAATTATTTGCTGAAATGTGGAAGGGAAAGCAGGTCTTAGAAGTTTGAGGGAGGGGGCGGAGCAAGATGGCGGAGGA
>NW_027974949.1:0-206 GCF_054177405.1 Leptonychotes weddellii
AACAACAACAGCAACAACAGTAACAGTAGCAGCAACAAAAGGAACAATGACAGCAGCAACAATAGTAACCACAGCAACAGCAGCAGCAGCAGTAATAGTAACATCAGCAGCAACAGCAGCAGCAGCAACAACAGTAACCATAGCAACAGCAGCAGCAGCAGCAGTAGTAAGGACAGCAGCAGCAGCAACAACAGTAACCACAGCAA
>NW_027974950.1:0-206 GCF_054177405.1 Leptonychotes weddellii
ACTACATTGATAAAATGCAAAAGCTCTGGTTTCAGATTTGCCTTTCAGAGTCCCTATGGGACTCAAGGAAAGATTCTTTACTTGAGCTTCTGCACCAGTGAAGAGTGTAGGATACTAATTAATGGAGTAAGAACAGTCTTGGAGTCAGACAACCTGGGTCTGAATCCCCATTCTTCTATTTACTAAATGGGTGTCCTCATTTTCCC
>NW_027974951.1:0-206 GCF_054177405.1 Leptonychotes weddellii
GGGGGGGGGGGGGGGGGGGGGGGGGAGTAGTGCTGGGAGCGGGGGCTTAGCTTCCAGTCCCAATTCCTCGGGCACCCTCTTCCCGGCGCTCCCCTCCGCTACCTCCCCCTCTCCCCCTTCAGGACCCTCCAAAGGCCCTAGTGAATATGCAGATCTGGAGCTGGCCACTAAGTCCCTACGACGGGAATAGATTCAGAGAGGACAGA
>NW_027974952.1:0-206 GCF_054177405.1 Leptonychotes weddellii
ACTGAAATACTGGGGCGCCTGGGTGGCTCAGTCAGTTAAACCGCTGCCTTCGGCTCAGGTCATGATCTCAGGGTCCTGGAATCGAGCCCCGCGTCGGGCTCTGCGCTCAGTCTGCTTCTCCCTCTTCCTCCGCTCTTCCCTCCAGTCGCGCACACGCATGTGTGCCCGTGCTCTCGCTCTCTCTCTCAAATAAATAAAACCTTAAA
>NW_027974953.1:0-206 GCF_054177405.1 Leptonychotes weddellii
ATGCTGATAAACTGCCTTAGATTTCTAGATGGGCCATCTGGGACGGATTTCAATAGTAATCTCCAGAGGAAGGGCAGTTATACACCACCTAGTCTGTCCTTTCTGAGCTGGTTCTCCATGGTGGAACATGGTGGATATCAGAGTAGCTTTTAACCCTTTTACCAGGAGATGTTTCGTGTGTGTCTTTTTTTTTTTTTTTTTTAAAG
>NW_027974954.1:0-206 GCF_054177405.1 Leptonychotes weddellii
CAGGCAATACAATGGCACTAAATTCATATCTTTCAGTAGTTACCCTGAATGTAAATGAGCTAAGTCAAAAGACAAAGGGTATCAGATTGGATAGAAAAGCAAGACCCATCAATATGCTGTCTGCAAGAGACTCATTTTAGACTGAAGACACTTCCAGATTGAAAGTGAGGGGTGGAAAACCATTTATCATGCTAATGGACATCAAA
>NW_027974955.1:0-206 GCF_054177405.1 Leptonychotes weddellii
GTACCATTTATTAAGCAGAGAAAATGATGCATAACGTTTCAGACAAAAAGCAACAACAAAAGCACATACATGGGCACTTAGGATAGAAAGACTGGGATAATCTTCTGGGAGCACAATATGAGCACAGTTTGATCTGATGTGAGTTTCAGATACATTCAGAGGTACAAGATTAAGGAAAGTAATAATAACAAACTATGGGATAACTA
>NW_027974956.1:0-206 GCF_054177405.1 Leptonychotes weddellii
CCCCATACATTACATCATTAGTTCTAGATGAAGTGTTCCATGATTCATTGTTCGTGCATAACACCCAGTGCTCCATGCAGAACGTGCCCTCCTCAATACCCACCACCAGGCCAACCCATCCTCCCACCCCCCTCCCCTCTAGAACCCTCAGTTTGTTTTTCAGAGTCCATCGTCTCTCATGGTTCGTCCACCCCTCCGATTTCCCC
>NW_027974957.1:0-1107 GCF_054177405.1 Leptonychotes weddellii
CCGCCCCCCCCCCCCGGTGAATACTGAAGGTGGAGGCTGAAAAAAATGGGCTGGAAAATACATAATGACAGGAAAATTATATTGGGAAAAGCTTTTCCATAATGGAGGAAATAAGATATTTGGTCAAGGATATGGATTTTTAATGTGAGTTTTAAATTATCTTAACATGACTTTTCTTTCTTTCTTTCTTTCTTTCTTTCTTTCTTTCTTTCTTTCTTTCTTTCTTTCTTTTTCTTTCTTTCTTAATATGATGTTTATAATACTCATGCCTAAATGAAATCTTTAGTGGATTCAATTATTGCGGACATTTTTTACCTCGGTAACATATAGTTTTACAAAAGACTTTTTTCTCTATTTCTATCCTTTGTTGTACATTTAGACTAAAATAATATTAGAAATTGTGCAAATTCAGAAATTTAAATTGTTTCTCAAAATTTATATTGCAAAGGTATTCCACTGTGCTTTCAAAATAATTCCATTAAGAGTATAGTTAAAACTTTATGTTTTGCCTAAAATAATAATCAACTCTAGAAGCAGAGGCTCTTCGTACCCATATGGTAAAATGTCCAATTTCAGAAATCTTTTATATTACAGTTTTTAAAAATATCTACTCAATCTTTGTATCAGATTCTAAAATTTAAAATTTCATTCTTATTTAAATACTCATTTTAAAGCCCCTGCATCATTATAAGCTACTGGATGTTAGGAAACATAATTGTGCATCTCCTGGAACACCTAGAATAAAGTCTTGCTTAGAAGAAGCAATTTAATATATTTTGAATGTGAATAAATGAGCAGACAGATGGAATTCTGTATAATGGAATGTTATAAGTAATGTACATAATGTGTCATAATTAAGTATATGAATTTTTAAAAATATGGCTCAAATTTATATTCCTTTTTTTTAATTTTTTTTATTCTTATGTTAATCCCCATACATTACATCATTAGTTCTAGATGAAGTGTTCCATGATTCATTGTTTGTGCATAACACCCAGTGCTCCATGCAGAACGTGCCCTCCTCAATACCCACCACCAGGCCAACCCATCCTCCCACCCCCTCCCCTCTAGAACCCCCAGCCTGTTTTTCAGAGTCCATCGTCTCTC
>NW_027974958.1:0-206 GCF_054177405.1 Leptonychotes weddellii
CCATCTACCTTTCTCTTCTTACAGTCCTCCATGCATATCTGTGTCCCAATGTCCTGTGCATATTGGATTAGCACCCATCTTAACCACCCCATTTTAACTTAATTACCTCTTTAAAGGCCCTATATCCAAATACAGTCACATTCTGAGGCACTGCGAGTTAGGGTTTTGATATGATTGGAATTTAGCCCATAATAAGTAGGTTAAGA
>NW_027974959.1:0-206 GCF_054177405.1 Leptonychotes weddellii
AATTCTCCATCAGGCATGTTACTTACATCTGTTTCACTTTGATCTCTGGCTATGACCTTATCTTGTTCTTTCATTTTGGGTAATTTTCTCTGTCTTCTCATTTTGTCTAAGTCTGGGCCTGCTTCTCTGTGTTAGAAAAGCCAGTTATGTCTCCTGTTCCTGAAAGTAATGCCCTAATGAAGAAGAGGTGATGTAGTGCTCAGGGC
>NW_027974960.1:0-206 GCF_054177405.1 Leptonychotes weddellii
AAATATTTTATAAAGTGTGATTTGCATCAGTACATTTCCAGGAAAGAGTGGTGACTTTTAACAGTACATTAAAAGGATTATTCACCATGACCATGTGGGATTTATCCCTGGGCTGCAAGGTTGGTTCAACATCCGCAAATCAATCAATGTGATACAATACATTAACAAAAGAAAGAACAAGAATCATATGATCCTCTCAATAGATG
>NW_027974961.1:0-206 GCF_054177405.1 Leptonychotes weddellii
ACTTATCTGGGGAAGGAAGGAGCTCCATCAGCACACGAACCCCCAAGCCAGCAAGACGGTGCTGGACGAGAACGCTCACAGCCCCAGGCAGCTCCTGTGGCGTGGGGACCCAGAGCCAAGGGCACCAGGACAGCGGCCCGGACTGGGGCGTCCCGTCTGCCAGGCAGAAAGGCATTAATAGGACATTTGGGGTGCTACACGTGGAA
>NW_027974962.1:0-206 GCF_054177405.1 Leptonychotes weddellii
AGTTGACACTGGACTTCCACGGACCACAGAGTTGATTTTGAGCTCTGTATTTAACACATTTGGACAAATGATTATTTCACAGTCCCTTAGTCAAGTGAGCTGTTAGCAGGAATTCATCCAATTAAATCATATTCTTCAGTTTCTTTGAAATTTGATGTGTCTCCTCTCCTTAGCATTTATTCCACCATCTACCTGCTCCCTGTGAT
>NW_027974963.1:0-206 GCF_054177405.1 Leptonychotes weddellii
ACAGACGACCTCTAGTGACCTGATCCAGACGTACAAAGGCAATGAAATAAAATTACAACATTTAGAGAAGGAACTGGCACAAATTCAGCTCAGCATCGGGGAGCTTTGCAATGCCAAGGATCTCCTTCTAGGGAAACTGGACGTGATTTTCCTCCAGCCCTCCCCCGACTCCTCAGAGTCAGCGGACTCTCTGGAGCCCTTGAAAT
>NW_027974964.1:0-206 GCF_054177405.1 Leptonychotes weddellii
GACGGGAATAATTCCAGGACTTCTGTCATAGGGTTGTTGAGAGGTATAAATAAGATAATACTTGGCAAAGCTTGTAAGACCAGGTTCAGTAAATGCCCTGCTACCTGGGATTTGTGGTATCCTGTAGACCCCAACCTACAACACTTCCCCAAGAGCCAGGTTTGAGCCCATGCTCAGGCCCCCAGCTGTGGCCAGACCCAGTACCC
>NW_027974965.1:0-206 GCF_054177405.1 Leptonychotes weddellii
ATATTAGGCTCTAGAATAAATATTCTTCATATTTTCTCATTTTAAGCTTAGGTACTCACTACTAATCATCATCAAGAACCTGATAAGCAGAGAGTCAATTTTTTTTTTTTTAAAGATTTTATTTATTTGACAGAGAGAGATACAGCGAGAGAGGGAACACAAGCAGGGGGAGTGGGAGAGGGAGAAGCAGGCTTCCCGCGGAGCAG
>NW_027974966.1:0-206 GCF_054177405.1 Leptonychotes weddellii
AGAATATTTTTTCAGACTTCATTATCAGGGTTAAATTAGTTTAAAAAAAAATAAATTGATTCATCTCCCCTCCTACTATCTTCTTTTTTTTAACATATAATGTATTATTTGTTTCAGAGGTACAGGTCTGTGATTCATCGGTCTTACACAATTCACAGCGCTCACCATAGCACATACCCTCCCCAGTGTCTATCACCCAGCCACCC
>NW_027974967.1:0-206 GCF_054177405.1 Leptonychotes weddellii
AGAGCCCGTCAAGGCGGACGGACTCAGGCCACTCCAGAGGCCTTGCCTCGGCGGGGGGAAGAGTGCAGCCAGGGTCCCCACGGCTCACCTCCCGGGCCGACTCCTGCAGCTGCTGTTCCAGCTCCTTCACGCGGACCTTGAGCTGCTCCACGCGCCCCAGCACCTGAGCCCGCTCCTCCTCCAGGGCCAGCGCCTCGGCCTGGAGC
>NW_027974968.1:0-1107 GCF_054177405.1 Leptonychotes weddellii
GCTTCAACAAAGGAAAACGAATTTTATATCAAACAAGTCTGAAGAGCCCTGCACTGCAGCATCTTGTACAATAAATGAGACAAAAGCTGGTATAGGGTTTATTGACAGAGGCAGGATCTCCTCAGGCAGGTACGTAAGGAGGCGGCGGCTCCTTCTCGGGCAGCTTCACAGCCATTTCATAGGTGGGCAAAACATACTGCGGGGGTGCTTCAAAGGCAGGGTACACAGCAATCTCTGGCATGTTTCTGTTGTTAATATACTTATAGCAGTTCCAAACACAGTTGATTAGATACACCTTAAAAATGATGAATAAGGCGAAGAACACAAGAACAAGGAAGAGGAGACAGCTGGAGTCCAATGCCAGGAGGTCATCTTTGTAGGGAAAATCAGGTAATTGATCCAGATACTCTTTGATTCTTGGCAAGTAAGTGAGAGAACTGATAGCAACCAGGCAACTGAGAACGAAGTCAAAAAGCCGGTAACATAAGAATGGAATCAGCCAACCCACTTGATAAGAAATTGCTCCATATACCAGCATTGAACTGATTATAAACATAAGAACAGAGATGGCAAAAAGAACACAGGCATTATCAGCCATTCTCTCCAATGAATAGTAATTGCCAATGACTTCATACTGAATGTTGACAGCTGGCAAGGAGTTTGGATGAGTTACTTCCACAGTCAGCAAAACTGCCATCAACAGGTTTACCACCATGTACCAAGTCCCCAGAATGATCGTCCCGGTGCGGACATGGCAACAGCCGCAGCACCGGGTGCTGTAGAACCGGTCGCTGCGGCTCCGTTTGAAAGTCATGGACACCATCGGGAATCTCACAACCTTCGTTCTAGGATGTGCCCCTGACAAACGCTTTCCGCCCAGAAGTCGAACCCAGATAGCTCTGCCACTCTCTCATTATCATTTAAAAAAATGTTACATAAATATAAATTGTAAGGGCTGCACAATATTCCATTATCCAAAGTTCTATCCAAAGTTCTATACCCACCAAAACAGTCCTTTAAAGCAATGGTCTTTCTTAAAGTGGTTGTCTGGGAACCAGTGCTTCCTTAGATTATTTCTAAGTGCTTACACACTTGCATACAATATTA
>NW_027974969.1:0-206 GCF_054177405.1 Leptonychotes weddellii
ACAAGAGGGGGGAGCGGGAGAGGGAGAAGCAGACTCCCCGCCGAGCAGGGAGCCCGATGCGGGACTCGATCCCGGGACTCCAGGATCATGACCTGAGCCGAAGGCAGTCGCTTAACCAACTGAGCCACCCAGGTGCCCAAAAGAAGTTAATTTTTAAAAAAGACATTGTTTCTGTAAGATGTTCACCTTCATCTGGGTAGAATTTC
>NW_027974970.1:0-206 GCF_054177405.1 Leptonychotes weddellii
CTTTGTTCCTGATCTAAAAGGGAAAGCTTTCAAACTTTCATCATAAGCACAATGTTACTGTGGACTTGTCACATATGGCCCTTAGTATGTCGAGGTATATTCCATCTATACCCTATTTCTTTTTTTTTTTTTTTTATTCTTATGTTAATCCCCATACATTACATCATTAGTTCTAGATGAAGTGTTCCATGATTCATTGGTCGTGC
>NW_027974971.1:0-206 GCF_054177405.1 Leptonychotes weddellii
GGGAAATGATGCACTTTATTGGGCTTAAATTGGTTCTCAAATAAAGAAGCCTGTTTAACCTAATTTAATTCAATTTATCTCAAATTTATTTAGCAACATAAACCTCCTTTTGAGATGCTAGCAACCACTAGTTAATATCCCAGTAAATTAATATTATAAGGAACACATTTTAGGAAATGCTGCTTTAAAAATAATAAGTACCAAGA
>NW_027974972.1:0-206 GCF_054177405.1 Leptonychotes weddellii
CCTGGATGTGTAAGGGGTATTATAATGATTTGGGTACATAGGTTCTGATCCACTCAGTAGGCGCCCACAACCTACTGAGGTGTTTAACCCCATTTATAGCAGAAGTTTAGACAGCTTTACTGGGGTGTCTAATGCCAAAGAGTAGTCAGTAGCACACTGGGAATTTGAACCCAAGCACTAGACATGTTGCTTCTTAATCATCAGAC
>NW_027974973.1:0-206 GCF_054177405.1 Leptonychotes weddellii
CTCAGCATTTTTTTCTCTAAAAATAAATTTATGAGAAGCTTGTGGAACTTACAAAGTTGGTATATATTAGTCTGTATTTCCCAACCTCCCTTGCAAGTATAATAGTCTGGCCAATGCAGTGTGAGTAATTTCAGGCTGAAGAACTTAAAAGCTGACCTGCTTGCCATATCCCCTTTCCCCCACTTTCGTGACATTATAGATCACAA
>NW_027974974.1:0-206 GCF_054177405.1 Leptonychotes weddellii
CCTCCCGCTACCTTCTTCTTCTTTTTTTTTTTCTTAACATATATTGCATTATTTGTTTCAGAGGTACAGATCTGAGATTCAACAGTCTTGCACAATTCACAGCGCTTACCAGAGCACATACCCTCCCCAGTGTCTATCACCCAGTCACCCCATCCCTCCCACCCCACCCCCCACTCCAGCAACCCTCAGTTTGTTTCCTACAATTA
>NW_027974975.1:0-206 GCF_054177405.1 Leptonychotes weddellii
CTCTCCCTCTCTGTGTGGTATTTTCCTTGTTCTACATGGGGACTGAGGTAAATGAGTGATTATGGTGCTTGCTCACTGGTAATATTTCTAGAAGGAAAAGCCAGTTCCTGCAACCAACATTTATTAAGCATCTACTCTGAGAATATAGTTGAAGAAAGGAATAAAGCCCCTTCCTTCATTAGGGGGGATTGGAGAGACATGGTCAG
>NW_027974976.1:0-206 GCF_054177405.1 Leptonychotes weddellii
ATCTCCGATACTGTGAGAAAATAAATATATTTTGGTTAAGCCATCTATTCTATGGCATTTTGTTATGGCAGCCCAAATCCAAAAAGACTAATTAATGACATTTTTTTTCTGAGTCTGAATCATAATAGAAATACTAATATAGATTTTTTAAAGTATGTCTTTATTATAGTTAATAATGTTTGATGCTGGGATTTTTTTTATTTGCA
>NW_027974977.1:0-206 GCF_054177405.1 Leptonychotes weddellii
AAGCAAATTCCCCCAAGTGTGGAAATCAGATGGTCTCTTCCTGGTTCTTATAGTCCTCTCCGGTTTTACAAATCTCTGAATTTAAAACATCTAATTTCCTGTTCTCTGTCTTTTTTTTTTTTTTTTTTTTTGAGACAGAATGAGAGAGAGAGAGCACACATGAGAGGGGGAGGGTCAGAGGGCAAAGCAGACTCCCTGCCGAGCAG